>NC_092340.1:9307500-9612500 GCF_046630445.1 Rutidosis leptorrhynchoides
ACCTATCATGTCGACACATCTATATATATTTCGGAATAACCATAGACACTCTATATGTGAATGTTGGAGTTAGCTATACAGGGTTGAGGTTGATTCCAAAATATATATAGTTTGAGTTGTGATCAATACTGAGATACGTATACACTGGGTCGTGGATTGATTCAAGATAATATTTATCGATTTATTTCTGTACATCTAACTGTGGACAACTAGTTGTAGGTTACTAACGAGGACAGCTGACTTAATAAACTTAAAACATCAAAATATATTAAAAGTGTTGTAAATATATTTTGAACATACTTTGATATATATATGTATATATTGTTATAGGTTCGTGAATCAACCAGTGGCCAAGTCTTACTTCCCGACGAAGTAAAAATCTGTGAAAGTGAGTTATAGTCCCACTTTTAAAATCTAATATTTTTAGGATGAGAATACATGCAGGTTTTATAAATGATTTACAAAATAGACACAAGTACGTGAAACTACATTCTATGGTTGAATTATCGAAATCGAATATGCCCCTTTTTATTAAGTCTGGTAATCTAAGAATTAGGGAACAGACACCCTAATTGACGCGAATCCTAAAGATAGATCTATTGGGCCTAACAAACCCCATCCAAAGTACCGGATGCTTTAGTACTTCGAAATTTATATCATATCCGAAGGGTGTCCCGGAATGATGGGGATATTCTTATATATGCATCTTGTTAATGTCGGTTACCAGGTGTTCACCATATGAATGATTTTTATCTCTATGTATGGGATGTGTACTGAAATATGAAATCTTGTGGTCTATTATTATGATTTGATATATATAGGTTAAACCTATAACTCACCAACATTTTTGTTGACGTTTTAAGCATGTTTATTCTCAGGTGATTATTAAGAGCTTCCGCTGTAGCATACTTAAATAAGGACGAGATTTGGAGTCCATGCTTGTATGATATTGTGTAAAAACTGCATTCAAGAAACTTATTTTGTTGTAACATATTTGTATTGTAAACCATTATGTAATGGTCGTGTGTAAACAGGATATTTTAGATTATCATTATTTGATAATCTACGTAAAGCTTTTTTAAACCTTTATCTATGAAATAAAGGTTATAGTTTGTTTTAAAAATGAATGCAGTCTTTGAAAAACGTCTCATATAGAGGTCAAAACCTAACGACCCGGAAATTTCCGACCAAATTTAAACTCTAATCTCTATATGTTTCCGACACGATAAGCAAAAACCTTAATTTTGAGTCTAGGAAGTTTGAAATCTATATTTGGATGATTAGTTACTCTTTTGACCATGCCTGACGATTCACGAATATTTGTGTGTAAATAGAAATGTAAATAAATAAATATATATATATATATAATTGTTATAATAAATATATATATAATTGTTATAATAATATTGTTATTTATTCCAATATCAATATCTGTACTAGTGTTAGTAATATTATGTAAAAATACAACTTATAGATATAAATTAGATATATAAATTGATACAGTTTTATTATCAAAATATTATTGTTATTATTAGTATTATCAGTATTATTGTCATTGATAATATTATTGTTACACGTTTTATATAGTAATAATATTATTATTACTACTATATTTAATAAGCTTAATCTATAAAAATAAATAAATAAAAGGGTATACAAATAAAAATATTACTACAGCTAGATATATGTAGATATATATTCAAAACCAGTATTTATGTTATAAATAAAATTATTATTATTAACTAGTATTTCTATATATTATTAATGACAATTAACAATAATTAAAATATAATGTATGTATATATATTTACGCCTGTTTTAAAAAAAGATTGGGATCGTTTTCTTCTGCTGTAGCTAATTGATCACATAGTACAATCAGTAGCAGTCTTTTCTTTTTTTTTAAATTTTGTTAGTTTCTGTGTTTGTAGTCTTCTCTTTGGATTCAATTCATTCGACTGAATCATTACCTAACAATTTTGTCACTTTAGATATAATAACGGCTGTCCCTCTACATATCCGCCTATTAATATTATGCGATTGAAAACAGAAGAGAATTAAACAGAAATTTTATATAGAACCGCCACCTCCTGCTACAACCTTCCACTTTCATCCACCGGAGCACTATGAACCCACTTATCATTCTGGTTAATTCGAATAAACTACCAGTGTTCGACTAATAACACTCCACAACCATCCTTAAAACCGTCACATACAAAACTTACATAAAATCACTCTTGTAACCAACCACGGACTAGCACCCATTTAACCACCCAAGCACCACCTACATCCGACTTTCACGATGCCTGTTCTCTTTCTTTGTGTTCACTGACCGACGAGAAAACTAAAACCCTTGATCTTTAATTGCTACTATCGTATTTCTGTGTTCGACACAATAATCACCAAAGACAACTCAGACCACCTTGAACACCCACCTCAACCATCACTATCTTCATCTTTGAAATCACTTATGTGATGCTGTTTGGCAGCCTAGAAACATATCGACACCTGCAACTGTTTTTAAGTTGTTGATCGAAACCATAAACCCAAAACCACTCATATCAAACCCACCTTTCACCATCAACCGAACCATCATCATATCACCATACTACAACCATCATTCGCACCTTTGTAAGCCTCCATATCTCCTCTCTCTCATCAGCCCTTTCGTTTCCTTTCTCTCTATCTCTTCGATTTTCTTTTACTGATACAGCAACGAAGAATTGATGATGACCGGTTGCTAAACGAGTCTGTGAACAGATAAAGACAACGATAGGATAGGGATTAGAATAATAATGATACGTTGTTGAATTAAAAACAAAACAAAACAAAAACCCTCACAAACCGATACCATCCGTTACCCTTTATAATTATAATGGAAGTGAAGCTGTAAAGTGTCGGCTGCTATATTTTTTTATCTGTTTCTGATCGGGATCCACTCACCATCGGTATTTAATTAAAACTTGTTGATGGGTCTTTGAATTCTTATAATCAGGTTAATACAATTGATAGTTGGGCTGATAATAGCTAGTTTCGATATTGGGCTGTGTTGTTGGGCCAAGATCCAGTTTACGTTTTTAATCAAAACGTATTGAAGATGACACTGGAATTCGGGTTATGTTTTTAGCTGTGTGTAATAAAACAGAAAAGTGGCGAATAGAAGAGTGGTTAGGGAGGGTGTTGGATATGTGGGAGGTCGCGGGTTCAAGTCCCGTTCCAGGCAGATTAATTCTTTTTAACCTTCCAAAGGTATTAATGGATATATTAATCATTATTATTATTAGTAGGAAAATTATTATTATTATAATTATTATTATTTTCAATCTTATTATTATTATTATTACTAGTTTTATTGTTATTACTAATATTATCGATATCATTATTATTACAAAGGTTATTAATATTATTATTATCATCAATAAAATTTGGGATTTGTTAGTATCATTTTTATTAAAATTATTATTTTATCATTATCATTAAAGATATCATTTTTATTAAAATTATTTACTATTAGTATCATTATTATTATTAGAATAAAAGTTAGTTATATAAAAATATATTAATAAAGCTATATTATATTAATTATCTATTTAATGAATATAAAAATAAATATAGTTTATTTAGTTATTAATAAAATGTGCAAATTAATAAAATAACAATTAATAATAATATCTGAATTTGTTCGATTACTACTATATGTGTTAATATATATATAAATGATATAGGTTCGTGAATCCGAGGCCAACCCTACATTTGTCCAATGATGTTATATGTGTTTTTACTACAAAATACAGTATGGTGAGTATATAGTCCCTTTTTGAACTTTAAATATTTTTGGGCTGAGAATACATGCGCTATTTTTTTTATAAATGATTTACGTTATGGACACAAGTGACTAAAATTACGTTCTACATGGGTTTGAATCAAAAATCCCCTAGCTTGGTAACTTTAACTATTGGTTTATGAACTGGTAGGCGCGAATCCTAAAGATAGATCTATCGGGTTTTACACCCCCACCCAGATGTTGTTCTAGTAAACTAGAAGAACGGGTGTTTAGTACTTCGAGGTTAACGGAACGCACTTGATTCGGTGTACATATTATTATAACTCAGGGGTACACACTATTGTTAAGGCTAGTTACCGGGTGCCCATTGCTTGGAATGCTTTTTATACACTTGCGAGTGTATTATATTTTTATATATGAAATCTTGTGGTCCATAGTTAAAACGCTGTTAGCATCAAACCTATATATCTCACCAACTTTATGTTGACCTTTTAAAGCATGTTATTCTCAGGTACGAATTAAGTCTTCCGCTGTGCATTTGCTTATGATAAGGACCTTACTTGGAGTCGATCATCGCGATGGGACCAACTGTTGAAGACGTCGTCCGGGAGGATTAGTTTCGGATTCTTACAGTTGGTATCAGAGCGTTGGTCTTAGTGAACCAGGCCTTGCATTAGTGTGTCTGACTGATAGTTGTTAGGATACATTAATGAGTCTGGACTTTGACCATGCCTATTTGTCAAAAAGTTTTGCTTATCATTTCTAGTCGGAAACCATCTGCTTATCATCCTTAGGGAATTGTCTGCTTAAGTCTAGACACGTCTTACTGCATTTACTGCATCGGTAGTGTATAGACAAAATTCATATCTTAGCACATCTGTAGACTTGCCTGACAATATGCCGTAGGTTCCTCTGTAGTCTACAAAATCTTTAGTATTATATATATAGATATTCTATATAGCTAGAATATCATCCGATATCCGAAAATCATTTCACATCGAAGATCTTTTCCATCCATCAAATTGCCCTCTCGACGAGAACCTGAAACACTTACCGGCGAACCTGTTCGAGAAACCAATTTTTCTTTCATTTCCAGAATATTTCGTCATGATTATATACTTTCCATATTTCGAATCTTGTTCATTCGCTCGCTCCAACCGCCAATCATCCCGGTGTACTAGAAAAAGTTAACGAACTACGCGCTCGTGTGACGGCTTTAGAGAACATGGTACGAAGGTTACAAACACCAGCAGCATAATATGTACCACCATCATCAACGTCGACAGTACCCTTATCATCCCTAAATCTTAACCTCGCCGTAACTCTCAACATCACAATCTGTACCTCGAATATCAAACATTACACGTCTCAATATCACCATCTGTACTTCGAGTATGAACTTCGTTCTACACATCGATCTACATCGATTATCTTCGCTTTACGTATCATTCCACCTCATTTTACATTCGTTCGACATGGCAATTATGTAATCTCTAAAGTTTTAGAGATCATGTAATCAAGTGCTAACAATAAATCAAATGAGTATAAAATCTTATTGACTCATTAAATCCATAATTACATCTAGAGAAAATATATATGCAAGTATATTTTCATAAAGATCGTAATTAAAAATTCTTTCGTACGAACTGTTAATGATGAAAATATTTTAACGGGTGGGTAGTACCCGAGGAATATTTAGAATTCACATTAATAAGTTACACTGTACATTCTTCGAATCTGATTCAACGATCATTTGCTATCCTACTTACAATCACCGATATACGTATCCGTTTATCCCAGATTAATCATTTCCATTTAAATTTCATATTTGGATTTTTCCTACCCGAATCCAACAAGTGGCATAAAGAAGAAATATTGGACAAATTAAAAATTGTTAGAAACACACGAATTAACTAATAAAAAAAAAATCTGTTAAGGATTTCACGCTAACTGTTCCGGCTAACTGATTTACATTTAATTTATCGCAATTTACATTCTCGCAATTTATATTCTCGCAATTTTATTTATCGTCATTTAATTTCTGTTATTTATTTTACGCATTATAAATAACGGGACACGTATACAAGGTTTCGACCTATCATATCGACCCATCTATATATATATTTCGGAACGACCATAGACACTCTATAGTTGACTATACAGGGTTGAGGTGGATTCCAAAATATATATATACTTTGAGTTGTGATCGACACCGAGACCGGTACACGGGTCACGATACGTATTAATTAATTCGAATAGTATATATTAATTTATATATGAATATATTGGACTATTGAACTGCTAACTTTGGACAATTAAAATGAATTAAAATATCGATTATAACATATGAAACTAAACAATTCTTCAAGTTTGCCACTTGATTTCATTCTAAACCTCATTTGTACCTCGACAATTACAATTCGCGTTCAAACCTTTCATAATTCTTGAAAACATTTCGCTCGAGAGAATGAACCAACCGCACCTCATCCCTGGAAGAAAAGATTTTTACATATAGTTATGCACTCAAAAACTCTCGGAGACTGAGTCAACGTTTAACACGCACCAGTGTTAATTTCTTTAGTGTTATTATTACTCAAAATAACTTTGCAATCCTTTTTCCAAAGTAGCCAATTTTGTCACAGCTCCAGCAAGTTAACCTCGACTTCTCAGAAAGGTTAGTCTCGATATATATATACATTATTCTTTCGTCGTCGTTACCGGAGATCCTTTTATATTCCACCACATCACCATCAGCGTTTAATCATCTAAAAACACAATTCTCCTGAAACCACCTCAGTTTGATAACCGATGACCCAGATCCGTTAACTTTGAAAATGCTGACGAAGCAGCATGTTGTAGATGGTCTTAAAGGCCAAAAGTTTGATGATAAAGAAGGGAATGTTAGGAACGCTCGATAGAAAATTTGGTACTTAAAAATGGATTGAGCTAACTGTGAAGGAAACAAAGAACAAATACAAGGACTGAACCTGCCTTCAAAGAATCCAAATGATTCAGTGCCTGTTGAAACCGTTAGTAAGAACCCTACTCCTTATTCTAAACCTTTCCAGCTGATATTCTTCATTATCATCTTATCTTAGATATTATAAGATATCTTCATATCTTCTGTTATACATATTCTCCATATTTCTGGAGATATTTTCACAACTATTCCTATCTGCGATCATGTACCTCTCCATAATATCTGTGTTATAAAATAAAAGAAACTGTGATAGTTTCTAAATTCTGAAACCTTCGAGTTTAAAATAAGAATGTACTGAAGCAGTGTTGGGAACTGATGCATGAATTAGTATAATATAATGAAACTTGATCAACTTCATTATATTACAGTAAGTCATGTTAAGTTTCTAATGGAATGTGATGATTCACAGTACCGTCATCACATGCCATGTTACACGGCTCTTACACGCTATCCAATCCCCAAACATATTAGGAAAATATCATCTTGATAGTTCCATCTTTTTCAGGGTATTCTGGTAATTTAACAAATCAAAATCGTACCAATACCATTTCTTTCTTAGAACATTAGCAATGCTCATTTCAAATCTCTTACCTACGAATTCCGGACCATTACAAAAGACGCTTAAACGCAAGGAAACGAAGGGGGAATTTTTATAGTAAAATATCTGACAAAGAAATCAAAATCGATTTTCTGCATTAACTCAAAGAAGATCTTGATCGCCGAAGAACCAAATCTTATTACGTAAGATTTTCTTTAAATCCCTTAAAATCCAGAAATCAATCATGACTATGACATTGGTCAAAACGATTCCATATTACTCATTTCATTCTTTTGTGATAACTTCACTCGTGCGCACCACATGATCGAATCGTTTTATCCATATCCTCCAATAATGATAAAACTCTATTATTATCTCACATTCGTCATGAAAACATTCCTAATGTTATTTATGACAACCTCTACCAAATTTCGGGGACGAAATTTCTTTAACGGGTGGGTACTGTAACGACCCGGAAATTTCCGACCAAATTTAAACTCTAATCTCTATATGTTTCCGACACGATAAGCAAAAACCTTAATTTTGAGTCTAGGAAGTTTGAAATCTATATTTGGATGATTAGTTACTCTTTTGACCATGCCTGACGATTCACGAATATTTGTGTGTAAATAGAAATGTAAATAAATAAATATATATATATATAATTGTTATAATAAATATATATATAATTGTTATAATAATATTGTTATTTATTCCAATATCAATATCTGTACTAGTGTTAGTAATATTATGTAAAAATACAACTTATAGATATAAATTAGATATATAAATTGATACAGTTTTATTATCAAAATATTATTGTTATTATTAGTATTATCAGTATTATTGTCATTGATAATATTATTGTTACACGTTTTATATAGTAATAATATTATTATTACTACTATATTTAATAAGCTTAATCTATAAAAATAAATAAATAAAAGGGTATACAAATAAAAATATTACTACAGCTAGATATATGTAGATATATATTCAAAACCAGTATTTATGTTATAAATAAAATTATTATTATTAACTAGTATTTCTATATATTATTAATGACAATTAACAATAATTAAAATATAATGTATGTATATATATTTACGCCTGTTTTAAAAAAAGATTGGGATCGTTTTCTTCTGCTGTAGCTAATTGATCACATAGTACAATCAGTAGCAGTCTTTTCTTTTTTTTTAAATTTTGTTAGTTTCTGTGTTTGTAGTCTTCTCTTTGGATTCAATTCATTCGACTGAATCATTACCTAACAATTTTGTCACTTTAGATATAATAACAGCTGTCCCTCTACATATCCGCCTATTAATATTATGCGATTGAAAACAGAAGAGAATTAAACAGAAATTTTATATAGAACCGCCACCTCCTGCTACAACCTTCCACTTTCATCCACCGGAGCACTATGAACCCACTTATCATTCTGGTTAATTCGAATAAACTACCAGTGTTCGACTAATAACACTCCACAACCATCCTTAAAACCGTCACATACAAAACTTACATAAAATCACTCTTGTAACCAACCACGGACTAGCACCCATTTAACCACCCAAGCACCACCTACATCCGACTTTCACCATGCATGTTCTCTTTCTTTGTGTTCACTGACCGACGAGAAAACTAAAACCCTTGATCTTTAATTGCTACTATCGTATTTCTGTGTTCGACACAATAATCACCAAAGACAACTCAGACCACCTTGAACACCCACCTCAACCATCACTATCTTCATCTTTGAAATCACTTATGTGATGCTGTTTGGCAGCCTAGAAACATATCGACACCTGCAACTGTTTTTAAGTTGTTGATCGAAACCATAAACCCAAAACCACTCATATCAAACCCACCTTTCACCATCAACCGAACCATCATCATATCACCATACTACAACCATCATTCGCACCTTTGTAAGCCTCCATATCTCCTCTCTCTCATCAGCCCTTTCGTTTCCTTTCTCTCTATCTCTTCGATTTTCTTTTACTGATACAGCAACGAAGAATTGATGATGACCGGTTGCTAAACGAGTCTGTGAACAGATAAAGACAACGATAGGATAGGGATTAGAATAATAATGATACGTTGTTGAATTAAAAACAAAACAAAACAAAAACCCTCACAAACCGATACCATCCGTTACCCTTTATAATTATAATGGAAGTGAAGCTGTAAAGTGTCGGCTGCTATATTTTTTTATCTGTTTCTGATCGGGATCCACTCACCATCGGTATTTAATTAAAACTTGTTGATGGGTCTTTGAATTCTTATAATCAGGTTAATACAATTGATAGTTGGGCTGATAATAGCTAGTTTTGATATTGGGCTGTGTTGTTGGGCCAAGATCCAGTATACGTTTTTAATCAAAACGTATTGAAGATGACACTGGAATTCGGGTTATGTTTTTAGCTGTGTGTAATAAAACAGAAAAGTGGCGAATAGAAGAGTGGTTAGGGAGGGTGTTGGATATGTGGGAGGTCGCGGGTTCAAGTCCCGTTCCAGGCAGATTAATTCTTTTTAACCTTCCAAAGGTATTAATGGATATATTAATCATTATTATTATTAGTAGGAAAATTATTATTATTATAATTATTATTATTTTCAATCTTATTATTATTATTATTACTAGTTTTATTGTTATTACTAATATTATCGATATCATTATTATTACAAAGGTTATTAATATTATTATTATCATCAATAAAATTTGGGATTTGTTAGTATCATTTTTATTAAAATTATTATTTTATCATTATCATTAAAGATATCATTTTTATTAAAATTATTTACTATTAGTATCATTATTATTATTAGAATAAAAGTTAGTTATATAAAAATATATTAATAAAGCTATATTATATTAATTATCTATTTAATGAATATAAAAATAAATATAGTTTATTTAGTTATTAATAAAATGTGCAAATTAATAAAATAACAATTAATAATAATATCTGAATTTGTTCGATTACTACTATATGTGTTAATATATATATAAATGATATAGGTTCGTGAATCCGAGGCCAACCCTACATTTGTCCAGTGATGTTATATGTGTTTTTACTACAAAATACAGTATGGTGAGTATATAGTCCCTTTTTGAACTTTAAATATTTTTGGGCTGAGAATACATGCGCTATTTTTTTTATAAATGATTTACGTTATGGACACAAGTGACTAAAATTACGTTCTACATGGGTTTGAATCAAAAATCCCCTAGCTTGGTAACTTTAACTATTGGTTTATGAACTGGTAGGCGCGAATCCTAAAGATAGATCTATCGGGTTTTACACCCCCACCCAGATGTTGTTCTAGTAAACTAGAAGAACGGGTGTTTAGTACTTCGAGGTTAACGGAACGCACTTGATTCGGTGTACATATTATTATAACTCAGGGGTACACACTATTGTTAAGGCTAGTTACCGGGTGCCCATTGCTTGGAATGCTTTTTATACACTTGCGAGTGTATTATATTTTTATATATGAAATCTTGTGGTCCATAGTTAAAACGCTGTTAGCATCAAACCTATATATCTCACCAACTTTATGTTGACCTTTTAAAGCATGTTATTCTCAGGTACGAATTAAGTCTTCCGCTGTGCATTTGCTTATGATAAGGACCTTACTTGGAGTCGATCATCGCGATGGGACCAACTGTTGAAGACGTCGTCCGGGAGGATTAGTTTCGGATTCTTACACAAAACCTCGCAACGAAATCAATTAATATGGAACGTTTTTAATCAATAAGAACGGGACATTTCAACACCTGCAACCACCACCGATACCCTCATCAACTCACCATCCTTAAAACGTCCACCACAAAAACCACTATCTTTATTAAATCAACACCACCTCCGTGCTCCTAGTTAAACTGTTACTGTGATATTACTGTTTCGATGATAGTGATAAAACATAGTGAGGGTGTTAACAAAAAGTGATGATGCACGATGAAGAGGACGATGATCATGATACATAATCATGTTGATGATATAAAAGGATAAATGGTACTGATGACCTTAAGATCGGGACAGACTGTAAAGTAACGATAATGATTGATGATTAAGATTATGATAATGATGAAGAAAACGTGTTATATTGATTAATATTTTTTTTTTGTGATGTATGACTAGTTCCAGAAGGGCATAATCAAACCCACCGACATTATAATAAATGGTACTGGGTTTTAGCTATAACAGGCCGAATTATTTTAGGTTAAGTATGGGCCGAACGACTTATTGGGGTGTGATCCAAGGTTAATGGTGATTAGAGGATACGGGTTATATAAATAACAAGTGGGACTAAAACAGAAAAATGGATGGCAGCTCAATGGTTTAGTAGTGGTTTGGTTTGCGTGAGGTCTAAGGTTCGAGTCTCACAATGGCCTATTCTTTTTACAACTTAATTAGAAGGTAGTATACTAGCATATGTATTATCATCATCATCATCATCATCATGATTATTATTATTATTATTATTATTATTATTATTATTATTATTATTATTATTATTATTATTATTATTATTATTATTATTATTATTATTATTAATATTCTTATTAGCATTATCATTAACAAAATAAGTATTATTATTATTATTATTATCTTTATAAAGTAATTAATATAAATAATGGTATCGTTATTATTATTAATAAAATCATTATTTTTATATAGTTATTATTATTAGCATTCATTAAAATTAACATTTTTATTAAAAGTATCACTTTTATAAAAACTATCATTTTTTTTACTATTAATATACTAATTCTAACACTATTATAGGTAGTATTTTACAAATAAAAGAAAAATTATATAAATATACATAAGTATACTAATAATATTATTTATATTGATATAAAATTAAATTACATATTATATAAGTAATATAATATATGATAAGTATCAATAAAATTTTATATGAATATTAATCTTAATACATAACTAGATATATATAAATTTGTTCGATTACCATTATATGTGTTGATAAATATATATATAAATGATATAGGTTCGTGAATCCGAGGCCAAACCTATACTTGTTAAATGACCTCATATGTATTTTTACTACAAAATACATTAGGTGAGTTTCATTTGCTCCCTTTTTAATTGCTTTTGCAATATATATTTTGGGGCTGAGAATAAATGCGTTGTTTTATAAATGTTTTACGAAATAGGCACAAGTACTAAAACTAATTCTATGTGGGTTTAAACCAGAAATATACCCTTAGCTTGGTAACATTAAACTACTTGTCTATGTACGGTAGGCGCGAATCCTAAAGATAGATCTATTGGGCCTGACAAACCCCATCCTGACTATGGGATGCTTTAGTACTTCGAGGTTATTTTAAACACACCTGATCTGGTGTACTTCAGAGGTTAAAACATGAACGTTAAGGCTTGTTACCGGGTGCCTACAACTTATAGAATACTTTTGTACACTTGCGAGTGTACATATATTTATAAACGAAAATCTTGTGGTCTATTAGTATATTAAATTGATTGATATGATAAACCTATGAACTCACCAACCTTTTGGTTGACACTTTTAAGCATGTTTATTCTCAGGTACGAATTAAGTCTTCCGCTGTGCATTTGCTCATTTTAAGGACATTACTTAGAGTCGATCATCGCAATGGAACCTAATGTTAATGACATCGTCCAGATGAATTAGGACGAGTCACTACAATGGTTCCCACTGTAACGACCCGGATTTTTCCGCCAATATATAGAAGATTAATATTTATATAATTAAGGTTTCCAACATGTTAGGCAATCAAATTTATTAAGACTTGGTTATTTGAAATGAATTTTATACAAACGTTTGGCCACCCAGTCTGTCTGACGATTCACGAACGTCATATATCGTAATAATTAATTAAAGGAATATATATTTGGATATATGAAAGGACCCGTTCATATACATTATAAACGATTCACAATAGTTGATTACATCGCGAGGTATTTGACCTCTATATGATACATTTTACAAACATTGCATTCGTTTTTAAAAGACAAACTTTCTTTACAACGAAAGTTGACGGCATGCATACCATTTCATATTACATCCAACTATAATTGACTTAATATTAATCTTGATGAACTCAACGACTCGAATGCAACGTCTTTCAAAGTATGTCATGAATGACTCCAAGTAATATCCTTAAAATGAGCTAATGCACAGCGGAAGATTTCTTTAATACCTGAGAATAAACATGCTTTAAAGTGTCAACCAAAAGGTTGGTGAGTTCATAGGTTTATCATAATAATCATTTCAATATATTAATAGACCACAAGATTTCCGTTTATAAATATATGTACACTCGCAAGTGTATAAAAGTATTCTATAAGTTGTAGGCACCCGGTAACAAGCCTTAACATTCATGTTTTACCCTCTGAAGTACACCAGATCAGGTGTGTTTAAAATAACCTCGAAGTACTAAAGCATCCCATAGTCAGGATGGGGTTTGTCAGGCCCAATAGATCTATCTTTAGGATTCGCGCCTACCGTACATAGACAAGTAGTTTAATGTTACCAAGCTAAGGGTATATTTCTGGTTTAAACCCACATAGAATTAGTTTTAGTACTTGTGCCTATTTCGTAAAACATTTATAAAACATCGCATGTATTCTCAGCCCAAAAATATATATAAAAAGGGAGTAATGAAACTCACCATACTGTATTTTGTAGTAAAAATACATATAACATCATTGAACAAATGCAAGGTTGGCCTCGGATTCACGAACGTATCAATATTGAGGTTCAATATTGTAGGAAAGGTACGTAGACGCAACGGAGATGACAAACACTAGATTTGACCCACGAGCATAACCCCCGAACATTACCCATCACCTCCATAGCCATAACCCATAATTTCCCTAGCCCTATCCTACTCATAAAACTTGTCTTGAAATGACCCACTCATGAACTCGTCGTAATATTTTATGTATAATAATAATAATAATACTAATAATAATACTCCTAATCATAAAATAAATATTGATCTTATTAATAATATTATTAATAATAATAATTATAATTAATATATATGTAGAGAGATTTGAGAGACGAGAGAATGGAAGAATGAAAATAATGAATTCCGTTTGAACAAAAAAACGCGTTCTAGATTTATATAATGTTGCTGGGACCCATTAACTGCGCAATCTCGGAGTGATGAAGGAAATAAGGTCCGTAATTTGCGCCTAACATAACATCACATAAACACGTCCAACTAAACTTTATATATAGATTTTATAATATTATTTAATATTTAATATATTTAATCTTTAGAATTAATTAAATATTATATTATATTTACGTTCATGGTAAAAATATAATTTTTACAAAAATGACACGGTCGTGGTCTCACGACTCATGTACCACTTTCGATTTTTCGGGCGCACTTTCGTACGTTTAGAAAACTAGCCTTTTAAGTTACGTGACGTGTACCTTTCACAAAAATTAGACTCACTCATCAATAAATTTCTTTTATAAAAATATAACTTATAAAATTGACCGTTGTGGTCATTTACTTCTATAAATCAATGACTCGTTATTTATCAAAATATATTATTTTAAATCATGACGTTTTATGACTCGTACCTTTATCAAAATATAGACTTAATAAATGAAAAATTAACCCACTCAAAGTGTAACTTAAACTTTTGAGTATTTTGGTCATTTCCTTTTATAATTCATAATCTTGTTATTTATCAAAGTCTATTTATTAATATTAGTTTAAAAATCAAAACGTTTTATGACTAATTAAATATATATATCTATTTAAAATTTATAATCTTATACACAATACATATTTTTGAAATATTTATCTAATAACATACTAGTTAACTTTTCAAAACTAGATATATTTCAAAGTATAATTTAAGATCATTTACATAATCGAAAATCCTATAACGTTTATGCTTTAAAACTTAATTTGATTTAATTCTTGTATGCGTAGATGTTTAATTAATTTTCTTAACTTTCTAAATAATATAACTTAATATAACATATCAAAAGGGTTTATCTAGTCAACGAATCTTATCCCAATTATTCCTTCTATATGATAAATCGAGTATTATGAAATTCGATTCTCCACTAACTTTTGTCTAACTCCCAATAAGTGATACTTTATTCTTACTTGTAAATCACATTACCATTTATTTCGAATACCGTTAAAAGTAAGAGTTTTCTAATTCAAAGTGGGCCTCATAACAGAGACTCGAAATTATAAATTAATGTATCTGGTAATTCAATCATTTGATATCATCTTTTAATCTTGTTGATTAACTTACATCGAACAAATACGTTCATGTAAAGTATTATCTATTCAATACCTTGATAGCATTTCCAAGTTCATAAAATAGATCTCATAGCTTATGTTCATATCAACTAATCCGTTCAATGTTTTATAATATATGTCAATCTAATAAGTACACATGTATATATACATATATATTTATTTACACGTAATTGTTCGTGAATCGCTTGGCATGGTCAAAGGGTATTTGATTAAATGAATATAGTTTCAACACTTTCGAGACTCAAACATTACAGATTTGCTTATCGTGTCGGATATATATAAAGGTTAAAGTTTAAATTTGTTCGGAAATCTCCGGGTCATCACAGTACCTACCCGTTAAAAGAAATTTCGTCCCGAAATTTGATAGAGGTCGTCATGGCTAACAGTAAGAATGTTTTCATGACGTATATGAACTGATAAATAGTATTTTATCATCATTGATTAATATAGATAAAACGATTTGTTTTTGTGAAGAGTACGAATGAAGCTATCACTTAAGAGTGAAAATGAATAAAAGTAAGTTTGACTTAACCGGTGTCGTAGTCAAGATTGATTTCCGGAATTTAAGGAATTTAGAAGAAATCTTCATATTAAGATTTGATTCTTCGGTAATTGAGGAGATTCAGATATTCTTTGGTTAAACGCGATAATCTGCTTCGATTGCTCTGTCGAATATTTTCCTAATAATCCACCCTCTCCATTTCTTTACAACTCACATCTTCTATTCTTCATTCCTCAATTCATACTTTAAAATATTTGTTAATATGCTCCATCCCATCCTGATCCTTGATATACTCCTAACGTTCATATCTGTCATTCTTCTTTTTAGTCTGCCACCGGAAGAATCCATTTACTTCTATTATACTCTTGGGTTTATAGTGTTTCTAGTTCTCCCATGTCTTTACATTACTATATGCATTGATATATACGGGTTGAAATTTCCGGGTTGTTGTTAGATTTTACACTCTCCCTTATATTTCGATGTCCCTGCTTCTGTCTTCTATAGTCATCGTCATACATAGTTAATGCTCTCTTCTATTTGCTGCGGTTTATACCCCAAATTTCTATTTCGGAGCTTTGTCCTTTCGTTTCTTCTTCTTGCGATTAAATAACTCTGGTAATGGTCCGGAATTCCTAACTATGGATTTCGGAATGAACATTGTTAATGTTCTAAGAAGGAATTTGAAAGGGTACAATCTTGATTTGTCAAATTACCAGAATATCCTGGAAAAGACCGAATCATCAAGAAATATTTTCTTGATATATTTAGAGATTAAGTAGAATGCAAGAGTCGTGTAAATGACACATGATGACGGTATGTTCTGTGAATCATCACGTCCATTAGAAACTCAGCATGAATTATTGTAATATAATGACGTTGATCAAGTGTCATTATATTATACTAACCCATGCCTCAGTTCCCAACACCACTTCAAAAACATTCATATTTTAAGTTCAAAATTTTTTTTAGAATTTAGAAACTAACACAGTTTCTTTTTATGTTGTAACGCAGATATTGCGAAGAGATAAAAGATTTCAGATAAGAATAGTTGTGAAAATATCTTCAGGAATATCGAAGATATTATAATAAAAGATACGATAATATGGATGATGAAGAAGATTTGTCTGTGAAGGTTTAGAATAAGAAGTAAGTTGTTTGCTAACGATTTCAGTAGACACTGAATCATTTTGATCCTTTGAAGGCAGGTTTAGTCTTTGTGATTTGTCCACAGCCTCCTTCATGGTCTGCTCAATCCGTTTTCCAGTTTCAAACCTTCTCTTTTTCTCAACTTTACCACCATACTATTCTTTATCATTAAACTTTTGACTGTTAAAGTCGTTTACAGTTTTTGCTACTTCATCGGCATTTTTCCAATTTCGGAGAACTAGTTCATATTTTGGGATGTTTTTCAGAAAATTCACATTCGAAGTATGTAAGTCTAGGAGATAGACGTTATATGTATAACTTTTGACGTAAAATTGTCGCGAAATTCAAAATACTGATTGATAATTCCCAGTAGTTGGTGTGACAATTATTGTTACAGGATGTAGGTGAGTACATGATGGGGTTTTAATGAATAAGTATAGTGGATTTTCGGAGAGGCTTAAGTCGAAGGTTAATGAAGTTGTTGATAAGTTTACTGCTAATGTGACGAGATATGAAAGGTTCCCCGGTAACCATGATGAAGGGTTTATTCGTATAAACAAATGTAGGTGATTTGCTGGAGCTGTGACAAAACTGTCTATTTTGGAAAGAGATTGAAAAATTATATTTGGTAATAAATATCAAAGGATCTGATATGGATACATGTTAAACTATAAATTTGGTTTCGAGAGCTTTTCAGGTGCATGACAGTGGGTAATGTGTGGTTGAATAATCATCTCGCATGTCTTTAGGAATTTCGAAGTGTTTGAACACATATTGTAATTGTTAATATACATATGATGTTCTAAGATTTTGAATGATACAAATATTTTTGTGAGTTCCATGAATAGAAATGAGGTTCTAGGACAGTTTTGAAGTCAAAGTATAGTTTTGAAAGATGTAGGAATCTAAGAGTGATGATTTCGGTTATATCTTGAATCGAATTCTGAGATTTTAAAATCAGAATATGTAATTAGATTTTGAATGAGTATGGTTGTTTTGATTTCTAGAAAAGAATGTATATTGTTGTGAAAGTAGGGAGTATAATGGATGACTTGCTGAATCAGATTCGAAGAATGTAACATATTAATTGTGAATTTATATATCTCTAGGGTATTACCTACCCGTTAAAAAAAATTCACAATTAATATTTTGTACAAAAGAATTTTATTACAGTCTTTATGGAAATATATATGTGTATATTTCTTCAGATGTAATATAGATTTAATGAGTTAATATTAAATTAAGCTCATTTGATTTATGGTTAAGGCTAGGATAGATAATTTCTAAACTTTAGAAATTACATAATCGCCGTAGAATGTTTCCCCAATGAAGTTATGAATCAATACTTAATCGTTGTGGTATTCCTTGGTATCTACATGGCGTATGACGTCGATGCTCGTGGGACAGATTGTGAAGTTGAGGTTTGCGATGCGGTTGTTGTTGGTGGTGGTAATGGTACTGTTGATGTTGTTGATGGTGGTACTGGTTATGCTGCTGGTGCTGCTGCTGGTGTTTGTAACCTTTGCACCATATTCTCCAAAGCCACTACCCGAGCGCGAAGCTCGTTGACTTCTTCTATTACACCGGGGTGATTGTCGGTTCGGACGAGCGGATAAATAAGATCTAGAATTTGGTGTAGTATATAATCATGGCGAGATACTCTGGAAATGAGAGAGAAAATGGTGTTTCGGACAGGTTCGCCAGTAAGTGCTTCAGGTTCATTGCCAAGAGAGCAATGTGGTGGATGAAAGGGATCACCTTCTTCTTGTCTCCAATGGTTAAGTAGATTACGAACCCATCCCCAATTCATCCAGAATAGATGATGGCTAATTGGTTGATCCATTCCGGTCACTCTGCTTTCGGAGCTCATGTGGAAATCCATATCGGCATAGCTGTCGGAATCCGAGGAACTCAAACTGGTTGAGGGATGCATCTTGTATGATCAGGGAAAGATTTTTTTTTTTTTTTGTATGAAATAGATTGTAGAATTTAGATTTGGTATTCTTCAATACATAATTTACATATGTATATATAATACCAAAATCCCATAAATTACGGAGGAATCTTTGAAAGATGTCAGTCAAAGTTCACAGTAACAGATATGCTAAGATAAGAATTCGTCTATACACTATTATGCAATAAATGTAGGAAAACGCGTCTAGACTTAAGAATGATAAGCAGGTAATTTCCTAAGGGTGGTAAGTAGATGATTTCAGACTAAAAATGATAAGCAAAACTTTTGAGATGTAGACACGGTCGAAGTCCAGACTCACTGATGCATCTTAACAACTATCAGTTAGACACACTAATGCAAGACCTGGTTCGCTAAGACCACCGCTCTGATACCAACTGAAAGGACCCGTTCATATACATTATAAACGATTCACAATAGTTGATTACATCGCGAGGTATTTGACCTCTATATGATACATTTTACAAACATTGCATTCGTTTTTAAAAGACAAACTTTCTTTACAACGAAAGTTGACGGCATGCATACCATTTCATATTACATCCAACTATAATTGACTTAATATTAATCTTGATGAACTCAACGACTCGAATGCAACGTCTTTCAAAGTATGTCATGAATGACTCCAAGTAATATCCTTAAAATGAGCTAATGCACAGCGGAAGATTTCTTTAATACCTGAGAATAAACATGCTTTAAATTGTCAACCAAAAGGTTGGTGAGTTCATAGGTTTATCATAATAATCATTTCAATATATTAATAGACCACAAGATTTCCGTTTATAAATATATGTACACTCGTAAGTGTATAAAAGTATTCTATAAGTTGTAGGCACCCGGTAACAAGCCTTAACATTCATGTTTTACCCTCTGAAGTACACCAGATCAGGTGTGTTTAAAATAACCTCGAAGTACTAAAGCATCCCATAGTCAGGATGGGGTTTGTCAGGCCCAATAGATCTATCTTTAGGATTCGCGCCTACCGTACATAGACAAGTAGTTTAATGTTACCAAGCTAAGGGTATATTTCTGGTTTAAACCCACATAGAATTAGTTTTAGTACTTGTGCCTATTTCGTAAAACATTTATAAAACATCGCATGTATTCTCAGCCCAAAAATATATATAAAAAGGGAGTAATGAAAATCACCATACTGTATTTTGTAGTAAAAATACATATAACATCATTGAACAAATGCAAGGTTGGCCTCGGATTCACGAACGTATCAATATTGAGGTTCAATATTGTAGGAAAGGTACGTAGACGCAACGGAGATGACAAACACTAGATTTGACCCACGAGCATAACCCCCGAACATTACCCATCACCTCCATAGCCATAACCCATAATTTCCCTAGCCCTATGCTACTCATAAAACATGTCTTGAAATGACCCACTCATGAACTCGTCGTAATATTTTATGTATAATAATAATAATACTACTAATAATAATACTCCTAATCATAAAATAAATATTGATCTTATTAATAATATTATTAATAATAATAATTATAATTAATATATATGTAGAGAGATTTGAGAGACGAGAGAATGGAAGAATGAAAATAATGAATTCCGTTTGAACAAAAAAACGCGTTCTAGATTTATATAATGTTGCTGGGACCCATTAACTGCGCAATCTCGGAGTGATGAAGGAAATAAGGTCCGTAATTTGCGCCTAACATAACATCACATAAACACGTCCAACTAAACTTTATATATAGATTTTATAATATTATTTAATATTTAATATATTTAATCTTTAGAATTAATTAAATATTATATTATATTTACGTTCATGGTAAAAATATAATTTTTACAAAAATGACACGGTCGTGGTCTCACGACTCATGTACCACTTTCGATTTTTCGGGCGCACTTTCGTACGTTTAGAAAACTAGCCTTTTAAGTTACGTGACGTGTACCTTTCACAAAAATTAGACTCACTCATCAATAAATTTCTTTTATAAAAATATAACTTATAAAATTGACCGTTGTGGTCATTTACTTCTATAAATCAATGACTCGTTATTTATCAAAATATATTATTTTAAATCAGGACGTTTTATGACTCGTACCTTTATCAAAATATAGACTTAATAAATGAAAAATTAACCCACTCAAAGTGTAACTTAAACTTTTGAGTATTTTGGTCATTTCCTTTTATAATTCATAATCTTGTTATTTATCAAAGTCTATTTATTAATATTAGTTTAAAAATCAAAACGTTTTATGACTAATTAAATATATATATCTATTTAAAATTTATAATCTTATACACAATACATATTTTTGAAATATTTATCTAATAACATACTAGTTAACTTTTCAAAACTAGATATATTTCAAAGTATAATTTAAGATCATTTACATAATCGAAAATCCTATAACGTTTATGCTTTAAAACTTAATTTGATTTAATTCTTGTATGCGTAGATGTTTAATTAATTTTCTTAACTTTCTAAATAATATAACTTAATATAACATATCAAAAGGGTTTATCTAGTCAACGAATCTTATCCCAATTATTCCTTCTATATGATAAATCGAGTATTATGAAATTCGATTCTCCACTAACTTTTGTCTAACTCCCAATAAGTGATACTTTATTCTTACTTGTAAATCACATTACCATTTATTCCGAATACCGTTAAAAGTAAGAGTTTTCTAATTCAAAGTGGGCCTCATAACAGAGACTCGAAATTATAAATCAATGTATCTGGTAATTCAATCATTTGATATCATCTTTTAATCTTGTTGATTAACTTACATCGAACAAATACGTTCATGTAAAGTATTATCTATTCAATACCTTGATAGCATTTCCAAGTTCATAAAATAGATCTCATAGCTTATGTTCATATCAACTAATCCGTTCAATGTTTTATAATATATGTCAATCTAATAAGTACACATGTATATATGCATATATATTTATCTACACGTAATTGTTCGTGAATCGCTTGGCATGGTCAAAGGGTATTTGATTAAATGAATATAGTTTCAACACTTTCGAGACTCAAACATTACAGATTTGCTTATCGTGTCGGATATATATAAAGGTTAAAGTTTAAATTTGTTCGGAAATCTCCGGGTCATTACAATATATATATATTATGATTTGATTAAATGATATTTAAGTATCTCATTAAGTATAATAACAATGAGTTATATATATTAGATGAGACTACTAACTTAAAGACTTTGAAACAATATACATATATGTATCGATTATCGACGTATTAACTCTTAAGTTAAAATCAATATATATGTATTGTATTAAGATGTATTAATACACTTTTGAAAGACTTAAATACATATATCAATATACTTATACTCAATAAAGATAGCTATATTCATATTCCCATTCAATTCCATCAAGAATTCTACTCGTATTCATACGGTATTTATACCCGTATTGTAACCAGTTTCTATACGTATATACTATTGGTATATACACATAAAAATCTGCATCTTACCAACCCTAGGACAACAAGAAACATGTGGGAGCCATGGATTAACAACTATTATTAACCATTTAGCTAAACTTCAACATAAGGATCCTATAGACTTACCTTAACCTCATGCCATCTTTACTACTTATACATCCATTCCATTTTCATTTCTACTTCATATTTTTCTAACTAAAAACACACATACTCAAACACTCTCTCAAGAACACAACATAATTCAGCAAGTTTTAGAATCAAAAGCTAAGTTAGAATCATCATAAGAAAGCTTGATCAAGAACATATCAAGATAACCTTCCAAGTGTACAAGTTTACTTCCAATCTTTCAATCCAACTCCACAACTCTTTAGAATCCATAATCCTACTTTCATATCAGTAGCTTTACATCTTATAATCAAATTAATAAACATATTTAAGCTTTGGTTCAATTCATATAATCATAACTATCTTAAATTAAGATAGATTTCTTACTTGAAACTTTTGTTGATTCCATGACTCTACTTCAAGAATTTCAAGCCATCAAAGCTACCTTTGAGCTAAATATTATTTACTATCTTTTCCAGTAGCTTTACCCTAGTAAGTTGAGGTAATAGCTTTGTTTAAAATCTCGTTCGATTCATATTCATATAGCTATCTTATTTTGAGTTATAACTAATAACAACAAGAACATAGTTTAGATTATTTCTAAACTTGTTTGCAAATAAACTTAATCCTTCTAACTTGACTTTTAAAATACTTCAACACATGTATTATGATAGTATGTCAAGCTAACATAAGGATATAAAACTTGTAAACACGAAGAACACCTTAAAATCGAATATACGCCGTCTTAGTCGAACGAGGGCTGTTTTGGGTTTAATTTTAAAAACCTATCATAAACTTTGAATTAAAAGATTTCCTTTGGTGAAAAATCTTATTTTATATGGATATGAAATATATCCAAAATCCATGGTTAAACTCTATAATGACCCGGAAATTTCCGACCAAATTTAAACCTTAATCTTTATATGTTTCCGACACGATAAGTAAAATCTGTAATGTTGAGTCTAGAAAGTTTGAAATCTATATTCAGATAATTAGTTACCCTTTTACCAAGCCTGACGATTCACGAACATTTATGGGTATATACGATATATACTTATTAATGGATAACGTTAACAAAGTATTAGATATGTAGTTAAGAAACTTGTTGTATCATAATTATTATTTGTATTATCATTAGATATATTAACCTTAAGAAATATTATTTAATAATATCATTATCATTCTTATTAATATTATTATTAATAAAATAATTGTATTATTAATATTATTGGAATTACTATTATTTACAAAGTTATCATTTATTATTACTAATATTATTATTATCATTATTATTTATTATATAATTATTATTAAATAGGATTATTATTATCAATTACAATAACAGACAGATAACAAGGACCGGTTCCATCCCTGTCACTTTAATTCTCTTACTATTTTAAATTGACTATTATATCTGAATTTTTGTATGTTATCGAAACTAATTGGCCAATACAGACAAATTCTGTTAGAAAAGGGAATCTGCTTTTACATTTTTTTTTCTTATAACCTGAGAACAACACAAACAAAGTTAATATATATATCCAATAAATAATATAATCATTTCATACAATTAACTAGGTCATAACACCATATATTCATAATTTTATGAGTCTACATCATGACTCCATTCAATAATGGCATACAGGTGCGTGCAAAACACGATATACACACTAAAACTCCTTTTCCAGCCCAAAAACAGTTTGATCTAGTTTCTTAAAAGTTCACCATTGAAAAGTATTCTTTATTACGATTCTAACGATAGTTTATTCATTAAAAACGGAGTTACGTTTTGAAAGTTACGCCCGTTTCAATTTCATAAAAGGTACTGTAGCAAATAGTGGTTTCCGAACACTGTAGCAAATAGTGACACTGTAGCAAATAGTGACACTGTAGTAAATAGTGACACTGTAGCAATTCGGGCACTGTAGCAAATAGTGACACTGTAGCAACTCGGGTACTGTAGCAAATAGTGACACTGTAGCAACTCGGTACTGTAGCAAACTGGTTTCGAACAAGTTCGCTAATTTTGTGATTTTTTCTCCAAAAACTCGATTTCTAAGTGTTTTTGACCAAATTTTAAGCACAAGAAAGTTACTAAACATATATACAACCTATATCTAACATCAAATGATGTTTTTATACATCACACAACTAGATTTGAGCTAATATCTATCAAAAACCCATTTAACACAAAAACCCAATTAGAGCAAGAATCAAAGCATGAATCTATGAAACACTTACCTTGTGAAGATCACAAAATCACAGAGAATAAGTTGCTAGCTTCAATTAATCCAAAGGCTCACAAAATCAAATTAAGGTTCAAGAAGAATAAGAAGTTAGGTACGGGATGTAATTTGGGAATTTTAGAGAGAAGGAGAAAAAAGAGCTGAATCACAGCTCTCTAGTCACTTAATTGGGTTAAAACCCATACCCCTCAACACACGGGTATTTATCAGTTATCTTATCTGATAACCTTTCGTATCTCCTTAGGCGGTCCTAACGTAGTCCAAATTAAATAAACCAACCTGTTCTGGGACCCTTGTCATAAACTGGTGACAACACAATTATAATAAAACACTAATAAAATAATTAAAATAAAAACACTTAAGACTAAGCACAAACCCTAAGGGCAAAATAGACAACTTACAACTAGCCCGGGTTTCAGTCTGTTACATAATCCTTTTAACTTGACTTTTAAAATCAACTAAACACATGTTCTATATCTATATGATATGCTAACTTAATGATTTAAAACCTGAAAACACGATGAACACCATAAAATCGGATATACGCCGTCGTAGTGAAACCGGGGGCTGTTTTGGTTTGGATAATTAAAAACTATGATAAACTTTGATTTAAAAGTTGTTCTTCTGGGAAAATAATTTTTCATATGAACATGAAACTATATCCAAAAATCTTGGTTAAACTCAAAGTGAAAGTATGTTTTTCAAAATGGTCATCAAGATGTCGTTCTTTCGACGGAAATGACTACCTCTTTAGTAATTGACATGTAACTTAAATTTCCGACTATAAACCATTACTTTTTCTGTTTGGATTCTTAAATTAGAGTTCAATATGAAACCATAGCAATTTGATTCACTGAAAATGAATTTAAAATGAAGAAGTTATGGGTAAAACAAGATTGGATATTTTTGATCTTTTTAGCCACGGGAAATGTTTAACAAATCTATACAAATCATATCCTAGCTAACTTATATTGTATTATACATGTATTCTAATATATTATGTAATCTTGGGATACCATAGACACGTATGCAAATGTTTTGACATATCATATCGACCCATGTATATATATTATTTGGAACAACCATAGACACTCTATATGCAGCAATGTTGGAGTTAGCTATACAGGGTTGAGGTTGATTCCAAAAATATATATACTTTGAGTTGTGATCTAGCCTGAGACGTGTATACACTGGGTCATGGATTGATTCAAGATAATATATATCGATTTATTTCTGTACATCTAACTGTGGACAACTAGTTGTAGGTTATTAACGAGGACAGCTGACTTAATACACTCAAATCTTTAAAACATAATAAAAATGGTTGTAATTATATTTTGATCATACTTTGATATATATGTACATATTTGTATAGGTTCGTGAATCGATCCATGTAACATCCCGCGTTTTTCCGTTAAATTTATTTTAATACCGTCTTTTTTTTTAATAACATCTTTCGTCACCTATATTCGTACACTTCGTTAACTAATGTTCTTGATAATCCCGTTACTCGATTACAACATCTCTCGTTAACTTGCGTTTTAAAAATATTCGATCGGTTAATTCCCGCACCCGACTACAAACTTGAGGGACTAAACTCGCCAAAGAGCCAAACTAGTTGACTAGGTCAACTAGTCAACTCCATCCTCCTCCATTCATTTTCATCTCCACCATCTTCATTACTTCCATCTTTTCTCTCAACCTTCAAACAAAAGATTCATCATCTAATTTCGATTTAGCAAGCAAACATCAAAACAAACTACATATTCTTGATCCTCTCATCATCCTCTACGATTTGATACTAACTTCATTGATTTTGGGTAACATTTCTAAAACTCTAGATTTCTTTAAATTCGTGTTTTTGACTTGAAATGTTGTTAGTTAGTGTCTATGGCTCGTGTATAACATGAATATATGATTTGTATGCTCGATCTTGATGTTTTGGTGTAACTAGCTTGAAAATGAAAAGTGTATGCTTAATCTTTGATTTTGGATGATCAAATGTGTTAGATTGTTAAAGTTCATGTTTTAAAAGTGTTACTAGCATCATTAGCTTCATGTTGATGTATAGATTGATTAAAGAAACTTCATAAACGTGATTATTGATTTTGTGAACTTTTGGTTAGGGTTTGATAGCTTTAAAACGAACTTTTGATGCGTTGAATGCTCGTTAATGTTATTAATAAGTGTTTAGTTGTATTACATGTTTGATTACCTTCAAAACGGCATATCATATGTATAAATTGGATTCCCGGAACTTGAAATGCATTTGATGAACCTAAACTTTGATTTTGAACGCTTAACGACCATTCAACGAGGTTTCTGTAGTCTTAAATGATGATTTTGATTAATGATATGTGGTTAGTTGTATTCCTTGTCGAAATAGCTTTCCGATGATATAAAATACATGTTCTAATTGTTTGCGGATCATAAAATGTGATTGTTTGTGTTTTGGTTCGTCCATTTGAGGAATTCAGCAAACAGACCCTGGATGCCAATTGGGACGCCGTCCTGACTTTTGGGACGCCGTCCCACTCTTCATATTGGGACGCCGTCCTGATTTTGGGACGCCGTCCCACTCTTCATATTGGGACACCGTCCTGATTTTGGGACACCGTCCTGATACACTAAAATGGGCTGTTTTGCTTGGTCATTTGACGTAAAATGTTTGATATGCTACGGACCTCCGATTAACATGAAATTTGGCCAACATGCTCATATATGATTATATAACTTAGAAAAATTGTCGGATACCCGACCCGACCCCGTTGACTTTGACTTTGACCAAGTTTGACTTTTAGTCAAACTTAACTAAACACTTATGCAATCGTTCTAGTCTTTCTTTTATACTTGATTCTTGCATGAAACTTGACAACGTGATTCACATGCTATACTTTTCGAGTCGTAACGAGCCATAGGACTAATTGAACACATTTCACCCGACCTTGTATCGTAACCGGTTAATTGACACAACTTACTTGTTTAGGTCAAGGCTAAGCAACTTTCATGCATACGTTACTTTGTGAAGTACTTTTATACTCGTGCACTCGAGGTGAGATCATAGTCCCACCTTTTCAACAACTTTTTATACTTTTAAATTGTGGGCTGAGAAACATATACTTTGTTACATTTTGTACTACTTACTTTTATACTTTGAACACAAGTACAAGGAAAACAAACATTCCACAGCGAGTTAGAACAAAAATCCTCAATTCGATTATCATTAGTTACACTTGCAGGGTGTAAGCGAGAACTTATATTGTGTGGCCATACGGGTTTGACAAACCCTCATTACGGACGGTTCGCTACCGTCTACGGATGAAATATATTTTCGAGAAACAGTGTATGTTCTAACACTATTGTGATGGGGTTCTATGGAAGGAAACGTTAAGTCTTGATAATTGGGTGCTCGCGAACAATACTTTTGGAATGCAAACGATTTTGATAATCAACTATGGGAATACTAAATCTTGTGGTTCAAAAACAACGTTTACAAATACATCTATGATTTCACCAACGTTTTTCGTTGACAGTTTTCTATATGTTTCTCAGGTTCATACTCGGCTACTTGATACATGCTTCCGCACACTTTGATTTCTTGCTTGAGGTCAAGCATACATGCATACGCTAGTGATAGCACTTTTGGATTAAACCTTAAAGCATACATACTTACGCTATTTATAGCAACTGTGATTTTCAACTTATATTATGTCGCAAGTTATTTCATTTATACTTTACAATTTTTGTAATCTTAAACTTGTTGTCGAATTGTTTGTAAACTAAACTTTGCAAGTCTTGTACGTTTCAAATGAATGCGACATAATTTTGGTCAAACGAGTCTCATACAGGGACTACGACCACGCAACGGGACCTAAGTTAACGGCGCCGTCAATAACGGTTTTGGTCGGGTCGTTACAAGTGGTATCAGAGCGTTGGTTGTAGGGAACTAGGATATGCATTAGTGTGTCTGACAGAGTCGTTAGGACGCATTAGTGAATCTAGACTACAACCGGATAGTTAGCCATTGCATTCTGACATACATTTGCTATAGATAGCACTTACTTGAATACTTGTGCATTAGGCAAACTTTTTAATGGTACCCAACCTTCATCATACGAACTCGTATTCCGCCACTTTTTGGTAACACACGTGAATTCAAGGTTTATACGCGTACGGATGACCACGACTTCGTTAGTCACTCTAGTTCGGGAATTCTGACTCCTTGGTTGTTATCCACCCCGTCTCAGCTTACTATCCACAAGTGTTGTAAAGTTACCACCACTACTCTAGATGAGTATCGTCATCACTATTTATCACTACGGTTGCGTACTACTCGTTATCATGACTCGTTACTCTTTTCATACCTAAGTACATTTTTGTCTGACTCGAACCGTATTGACGTGAATAATCATTTATACACTTCTCTCGGGGAACGCTTCCTTAGAGTTGTAGAAATTCTTTCGATTTAATACGAGTCACGTTTGAGACATCGTTACATTTTGTTCATTTTAGGTCTTCACGATGACACGAACTTGAATCTATGGAGTGATGTGGGAATGGAGGTATGAGTTAGCGTAATATAACGACACTCGATCAACGTGGTTATATTACGGTAATTCATGCCAAAGTTCTAATGACACGTGATGGTGGTTAGACTCGATCAACCTAATCACCACCATGTGCCATGTACATGACTTCATCCTTTCATGTCTGGACATCTGAAAACTCCGAAAGTACTGACAACCACCATACCAGGGACACATCTTCGATTATTGTCGAACTATATTTATGCTTCCGAATGAATGACGAATTCTCCCAACTTTGACCATCTCGTCCTCGCACAGTCTTATTGACTAACTACAACTTACTCGTTATGCTCGCATCGAGGCGGAAACTTCTCTCGCCTTACACTCGTAATTCCGGTTCAGGAAATCTTTTATTTTAAATTCTCAATGGAGAGAGACTCTTCACGTTATGCTAGTATTCACCTCGAGGGTGAATAGTCCCGACGAACGTTTTTGGAAACCGATAAATCTTCCGCAACGCAAATTTCTTGAGAAACTTGTTCTAACTAACGTTTTCGAGTCCTAACGGATTTGTTCAAATATACCTTACGGAATGTACTCCGTTTCGGACCGAGATCTTCGTTTCATTTCTAGACTTCGGAGTGCCTCACAAAAAGCCTCGGGACCACATTTAGACATGAGTACCGCGTACCATCCGCAACCCGACGGACCGAACAAACATACGATTTAAACCTTAGAATCCATAATACGAGTTGTATTACTAACTTCAAATTTACTTGAGAAAAGTATTTTCCTTTAGCTTAATCCTCTTACTACAATGATTTTCATTCGAGTTTTAACGTCACACCTTTTGAAACCACATGTGACCGGAAACATCATCCTCCTTTTTGTCGAAACCAAGTAAACGATGATCAATTCACCGGGGCCGAGCTTATTCATGAGCAATCGAGAGGATTTATTCATATTCAAGCAAGACCCAACGCGACTCGTAATCACCAGGAACTATGCCGATGTTACACGTAAACCTTTCGAATTCCATGGGAAACCGCGTCACGTTAAAAGTCGCACTTTGAGGAGGTGTAATCCGTTTCGGGAAACATAGAAAGCTAAATCCGTGATATTTTAATCCTTTTGAAATCTTGGGGCGTTTTAGACCCGTTGCTAGCCGTTTAGATTTTCCGGCTCATTTCGAGTCTCCGTTTATCCTACATTCGATGTATCAACTTAAAGACGTGTTTTGCGAAACAAGAACTTGTCATTCCTTTTCGATAAGCTTACTATCGACGATAAACTTCATTCCTAGGAGGACCGGTTGAAACCATGAATTGTGAACCCAAACTTTAAGACGACGTTAAACCCCGACCGTCAAAGTTCGTTGAAATACCCTAGAACGTACTCCTCCCTCACTCGTAGAATTGGCAACACAAGATCTCGAGGAAGATTCAACAACTACTACTTCCAACTAAATTTCGGGACGAAATTTCTTTTGAGGTGTGGATAATGTAACATCCCGCGTTTTTCCGTTAAATTTATTTTAATACCGTCTTTTTTTTTTAATAACATCTTTCGTCACCTATATTCGTACACTTCGTTAACTAATGTTCTTGATAATCCCGTTACTCGATTACAACATCTCTCGTTAACTTGCGTTTTAAAAATATTCGATCGGTTAATTCCCGCACCCGACTACAAACTTGAGGGACTAAACTCGCCAAAGAGCCAAACTAGTTGACTAGGTCAACTAGTCAACTCCATCCTCCTCCATTCATTTTCATCTCCACCATCTTCATTACTTCCATCTTTTCTCTCAACCTTCAAACAAAAGATTCATCATCTAATTTCGATTTAGCAAGCAAACATCAAAACAAACTACATATTCTTGATCCTCTCATCATCCTCTACGATTTGATACTAACTTCATTGATTTTGGGTAACATTTCTAAAACTCTAGATTTCTTTAAATTCGTGTTTTTGACTTGAAATGTTGTTAGTTAGTGTCTATGGCTCGTGTATAACATGAATATATGATTTGTATGCTCGATCTTGATGTTTTGGTGTAACTAGCTTGAAAATGAAAAGTGTATGCTTAATCTTTGATTTTGGATGATCAAATGTGTTAGATTGTTAAAGTTCATGTTTTAAAAGTGTTACTAGCATCATTAGCTTCATGTTGATGTATAGATTGATTAAAGAAACTTCATAAACGTGATTATTGATTTTGTGAACTTTTGGTTAGGGTTTGATAGCTTTAAAACGAACTTTTGATGCGTTGAATGCTCGTTAATGTTATTAATAAGTGTTTAGTTGTATTACATGTTTGATTACCTTCAAAACGGCATATCATATGTATAAATTGGATTCCCGGAACTTGAAATGCATTTGATGAACCTAAACTTTGATTTTGAACGCTTAACGACCATTCAACGAGGTTTCTGTAGTCTTAAATGATGATTTTGATTAATGATATGTGGTTAGTTGTATTCCTTGTCGAAATAGCTTTCCGATGATATAAAATACATGTTCTAATTGTTTGCGGATCATAAAATGTGATTGTTTGTGTTTTGGTTCGTCCATTTGAGGAATTCAGCAAACAGACCCTGGATGCCAATTGGGACGCCGTCCTGACTTTTGGGACGCCGTCCCACTCTTCATATTGGGACGCCGTCCTGATTTTGGGACGCCGTCCCACTCTTCATATTGGGACACCGTCCTGATTTTGGGACACCGTCCTGATACACTAAAATGGGCTGTTTTGCTTGGTCATTTGACGTAAAATGTTTGATATGCTACGGACCTCCGATTAACATGAAATTTGGCCAACATGCTCATATATGATTATATAACTTAGAAAAATTGTCGGATACCCGACCCGACCCCGTTGACTTTGACTTTGACCAAGTTTGACTTTTAGTCAAACTTAACTAAACACTTATGCAATCGTTCTAGTCTTTCTTTTATACTTGATTCTTGCATGAAACTTGACAACGTGATTCACATGCTATACTTTTCGAGTCGTAACGAGCCATAGGACTAATTGAACACATTTCACCCGACCTTGTATCGTAACCGGTTAATTGACACAACTTACTTGTTTAGGTCAAGGCTAAGCAACTTTCATGCATACGTTACTTTGTGAAGTACTTTTATACTCGTGCACTCGAGGTGAGATCATAGTCCCACCTTTTCAACAACTTTTTATACTTTTAAATTGTGGGCTGAGAAACATATACTTTGTTACATTTTGTACTACTTACTTTTATACTTTGAACACAAGTACAAGGAAAACAAACATTCCACAGCGAGTTAGAACAAAAATCCTCAATTCGATTATCATTAGTTACACTTGCAGGGTGTAAGCGAGAACTTATATTGTGTGGCCATACGGGTTTGACAAACCCTCATTACGGACGGTTCGCTACCGTCTACGGATGAAATATATTTTCGAGAAACAGTGTATGTTCTAACACTATTGTGATGGGGTTCTATGGAAGGAAACGTTAAGTCTTGATAATTGGGTGCTCGTGAACAATACTTTTGGAATGCAAACGATTTTGATAATCAACTATGGGAATACTAAATCTTGTGGTTCAAAAACAACGTTTACAAATACATCTATGATTTCACCAACGTTTTTCGTTGACAGTTTTCTATATGTTTCTCAGGTTCATACTCGGCTACTTGATACATGCTTCCGCACACTTTGATTTCTTGCTTGAGGTCAAGCATACATGCATACGCTAGTGATAGCACTTTTGGATTAAACCTTAAAGCATACATACTTACGCTATTTATAGCAACTGTGATTTTCAACTTATATTATGTCGCAAGTTATTTCATTTATACTTTACAATTTTTGTAATCTTAAACTTGTTGTCGAATTGTTTGTAAACTAAACTTTGCAAGTCTTGTACGTTTCAAATGAATGCGACATAATTTTGGTCAAACGAGTCTCATACAGGGACTACGACCACGCAACGGGACCTAAGTTAACGGCGCCGTCAATAACGGTTTTGGTCGGGTCGTTACAATCCATGGCCAAGTCTTATTTCCGAGGAAGGAAATATCTGTGAAAGTGAGTTATAGTCCCACTTTTAAAATCTAATATTTTTGGGATGAGAATACATGCAGGTTTTATAAATGATTTACAAAATAGACACAAGTACGTGAAACTACATTCTATGGTTGAATTATCGAAATTGAATATGCCCCTTTTTATTAAGTCTGGTAATCTAAGAATTAGGGAACAGACACCCTAATTGACGCGAATCCTAAAGATAGATCTATTGGGCCTAACAAACTCCATCCAAAGTACCGGATGCTTTAGTACTTCGAAATTTATATCATATCCGAAGGGTGTCCCGGAATGATGGGGATATTCTTATATATGCATCTTGTTAATATCGGTTACCAGGTGTTCACCAAATGAATGATTTTTATCTCTATGTATGGGAGGTGTATTGAAATATGAAATCTTGTGGTCTATTGTTACGATTTGATATATATAGGTTAAACCTATAACTCACCAATATTTTTGTTGAAGTTCAAAGCATGTTTATTCTCAGGTGAATACTAAGAGCTTCCGCTGTTGCAAACTAAAATAAGGACAAGATTTGGAGTCCATGTTTGTATGATATTGTGTAAAAACTGCATTCAAGAAACATATGTCGATGTAATATATTTCTATTGTAAACTATTATGTAATGGTCATGTGTAAACAGTATATTTTAGATTATCATTATTTGATAATCTACGTAATGCTTTTAAAACCTTTATTGATAAAATAAAGGTTATGGTTGTTTTAAAAATGAATGCAGTCTTTGAAAAACGTCTCATATAGAGGTCAAAACCTCGCAACGAAATCAATTAATATGGAACGTTTATAATCAATATGAACGGGACATTTCAGTTGGTATCAGAGCGTTGGTCTTAGAGAACCTGAAAATTTGCATTAGTGTGTCTTATCGAGTTTGTTAGGATGCATTAGTGACTCTGGATTTCGACCGTGTTTTCTTTAAAAATGATTGCTTAACATTTTTGTTGGAAACTATATATTATTAACATGTAAATATTATGTGATATATTAATCTCTTAACATGTTTGATATTGTGTGATAGATGTCTACCTCTAGCACAAATCCCATTGACTCACCAAATAATAATGAAGAGTCGAATATATATTGGCAAGATTCACAAGTTCCCGAAGAACCGGAAGAAGAGGAAACGGAACCGGAAGAAGAGGAACCGGAAGAAGAGGAACCAGAAGAAGAGGAACCGGAAGAAGAAGAAGAGGTTCCGAAGGGGGGAATAGTTGGAACCACAGAAAACCGGTCAAATAAAAGAAAATCCTCAACCAATGGACCAAAGTTAATAATGGTCAATGGTGTTTCCACTAAGGAAGCAAAATATTGGGAAAATTACCAATTTTCCGATGAATCGGATCCTGATGAGGATTCTGATGATGTTATAGAAATTACCCCGACCCAATTTAATAAGGCAAAAGAAAATAATAAGGGAAAATGCATCAAAATAGAGAAATCTGATTCCGACCCCGATGAACTTTATATGTACCGTCAACACCCGTATTTTCAATATCGTGACAATAAACCGGGAACCTCTAAACCACCAGGTGTTTCTAAACCACTGTGAAAAACGACGACTCGTATTAGAGGAACATCATATATCCCTAGAAGATTAGGAAAAAGAACCAAGTCCGAAGAAGAAGAAACCAGTGATTCAGATTAGAGGGGTGTGAGCATGTTGTGTAATAAATGTATTATAGTGTGCTTGTACTTTTATGTTCTATGTAAAAATTGCTTGTATTGATTGTTATTACGAATCTAATCCTTGTCTATTTTATAGTATAAAAACAAAATGAACGTTAAGGGTAGACAACCGAATATTTTAGAAGACCTACCAGAGGATATGATTGAGGAAATCTTGTCTAGAGTCGGTCAGAATTCATCAGCACATTTAGTTATGGAGAAATTAACTTGTCAAACATTTGAAAGACTTTCCAGAAATGCCTTAGTTTATAAAAGGCTTTCCTTTGATAGGTGGGGTATATCACATTGGGGAGACTTTAAGTTACGCCGTGTTTTCTTTAAAGCGTTAAATGTGGGGAACGCAAATGCAATTTTACGCTACGGGTTAAGAACTTATTTTGACTCAACATATCCCAACATAGGGTTTCGTGAATTAGAAAGAGCTTCTAACATGCAACATAAATAAGCATGTTATGCTTACGGGTTAGTGATGTTCGCTTCTTACCAAAGTGAGAAAAAGAACATCAGATTGCAGCTTTTAAATAAAACTTTCCCACAAGTGACGGATTCAGTAGTTGGGGTGAGAAACAAGGTTTTTAGATTATTACGGGGCTGTTGGACATTACGAAACCCTCGTCCTTTTGACTACATTACAACATGCTGCCTAGCCAATGGTCATAACGGTTATTTTCCACAACACCAAGGATGGGAAGTCGTCTTAGTAAAACCAGAATGCATGACTTGTTTCTGGACTTATGAATTACGTGTCTTTATTTTCTTTGCTGAACAACTTGCGAATTAACTAGATTTATCTTCAAAACTGTCATGTATCATAGTGTACTATATTTTATATTATATGTAATATAGCGAAGTTGTAAGTTTGAAGAATATTTGTATGTGATATATTATTATAATCAGTTTTTCATATGGAATTGTAGTAGTTGAATTGTATATTAGCTACTAAGTATGAACTTAACGGGTAGGTAGTACCTGAATTTAAACTTATAAAACGATAATATGAAGAAAAATAAATGAGTTCATATTATGCTACGAGATACTATTGACTACTCTTAATATTCTGTATGATTAACTTGTTTCATTTGACTATTTTGAAGGAAATGCCACTGACTACTCGACACACCTTGAATATGAGCGAAGAGGAATTTCGTGCCTTTCTTGCTTCAAACATAGCCGCAGTACAGGCCGCGCTACATACCATCAATAACTCTGAATCTAGCAATATAGCTAACGGCGCAAGAAATCGTGTAGGATGCTCCTATAAGGAATTCACTGCTTGCAAACCTTCAGAATTTGATGGGACCGAAGGACCAATCGGATTGAAACGGTGGACTGAGAAAGTTGAATCAGTGTTTGCCATAAGTAAGTGTGCTGAAGGAGACAAAGTGAAGTACGTTATGCATACCTTCACATGTATTGCGTTAACATGGTGGAATACCTATCTAGAGCAAGTGGGACAAGATGCTGCTTACGCGCTACCGTGGTCAGCATTCAAGCACTTGATGAACGAGAAGTACCGTCCCAGAACCGAGGTCAATAAGCTCAAGTCAGAACTTAGAGGGTTAAGAACACAGGGATTCGATATTACTTCGTATGAAAGACGATTCACAGAATTGTGCCTATTGTGTCCGAGAGCATTCGAAGATGAGGAAGAGAAGATCGACGCGTTTGTGAAAGGGTTACCGGAGAGAATTCAAGAAGATATAAGTTCACACGAGCCTGCCTCCATACAAAAGGCATGTAGAATGGCTCACAAACTAGTGAACCAAATTGAGGGAAGAATTAAAGAACAGGCGGCCGAAGAGGCCAACGTGAATCTAGTCAAAAGAAAGTGGGAGGAAAACGGTGATAAGAGTCACCAATACAACAACAACTATCCCAACAATCGTAACATCAATCGCAACTATAACAAATGGCACAACAACAACAACTACTACAACAATCATTCCAACAACAATAACAACCGCAACAACAACAACAATCAGAAGCAGCTATGCCAAAAGTGTGAAAAGTATCACTCGGGATTCTGCACCAAATTTTGCAACAAGTGTAAAAGAAATGGTCATAGCACGGCAAAGTGTGAGGTCTACGAACCAGGGGTTAACAGAACGAAAGGAACAAATGGTGTCGGAACGAGTAATGGTGGAGCAAGTAGTGTCGGAGCAAGTTATGCTAATGTAGTTTGTTATAAATGTGAAAAACCGGGCCACATTATTAGAAATTGCCCGAACTAGGAGAACACGAATGGACAATGCCGCAGAAGAGTTTTCAATATTAATGCAGCAGAGGCACATGAAGACCCGGAACTTGTTACGGGTACGTTTCTTATTGACAATAAATCTGCTTATATTTTATTTGATTCGGGTGAGGATAGAAGCTATATGAGTAGAGATTTTTGTGCTAAATTAAGTTGTCCATTGACACCGTTGGATAGTAAATTTTTACTCGAATTAGCAAACGGTAAATTAATTTCAGCAGATTATATATGCCGGAATCGAGAAATTAAACTGGGTAGCGAAATATTTAAGATTGATTTGATACCAGTAGAGTTAGGGAGTTTTGATGTAATAGTTGGCATGGACTGGCTGAAGGAGATGAAAGCAGAGATCGTATGTTACAAAAATGCAATTCGCATTGTACGAGAAGAAGGAGAACCCTTAATGGTGTACGGAGAAAAGGGCAACACGAAGCTACATCTTATTAGTAATTTGAAGGCACAAAAACTAATAAGAAAAGGTTGCTATGCTGTTCTAGCACATGTCGAGAAAGTACAATCTGAAGAAAAGAGCATCAATGATGTTCTCGTCGCAAAAGAATTTCCCGATGTATTTCCAAAAGAATTACCGAGACTACCTCTACATCGATCAGTTGAATTTCAAATAGATCTTGTACCAGGAGCTGTACCAATAGCTCGTGCTCCTTACAGACTCGCACCCAGCGAGATGAAAGAACTACAAAGCCAACTGTAAGAACTATTAGAACGTGGTTTCATTCGACCAAGCACATCACCATGGGGAGCTCCTGTTTTGTTTGTCAAGAAGAAGGATGGTATATTTAGGTTGTGTATTGACTACAGAGAGTTGAATAAACTTACCATCAAAAGCCGTTATCCACTGCCGAGAATTGACGACTTATTTGATCAATTACAAGGCTCGTCGGTTTATTTGAAAATTGATTTACGTTCTGGATATCATCAAATGCGAGTAAAGGAGGATGATATTCCAAAAACTGCTTTTAGGACACGTTATGGTCATTACGAGTTTATGGTTATGCTGTTTGGATTGACTAACGCACCAGCTGTGTTCATGGACCTTATGAACTGAGTGTGTGGGCCATATCTTGACCATTTTGTCATTGTTTTCATCGATGACATACTTATTTACTCAAAGAATGATCAAGAGCACGAAGAACATTTGAGAAAAGTGCTAGAAGTATTGAGGAAAGAAAAACTGTACGCTAAGTTTTCAAAGTGTGTATTTTGGTTGAAAGAAGTTCAATTCCTCGGTCACATAGTGAACAAATAAGGTATCCAGGTGGACCCGGCAAAGATCGAAACCGTTGAAAAGTGGGAAACCCTAAAAACTCCGAAGCATATACGTCAATTTTTAGGATTGGCTGGTTACTACAGAAGATTCATCCAAGATTTCTCCAAAATAGCAAAACCCTTGACTGCATTAATGCATAAAGGGAATAAATTTGAATGGAAGGATGAACAAGAGAAGGCATTTCAGTTATTGAAGAAAAAGCTAACTACGGCACCTATATTGTCATTGCCTGAAGGGAATGATGATTTTGTGATTTATTGTGACGCATCAAAGCAAGGTCTCGGTTGTGTATTAATGCAACAAACGAAGGTGATTGCTTATGCGTCTAGACAATTGAAGATTCACAAGCAAAATTATACGACTCACGATTTGGAATTGGGTGTTGTTGTTTTTTCATTAAATACTTGGAGGCATTATTTATATGGGGTCAAAAGTATTATATATACTGACCACAAAAGTATCCAACATATATTTAATCAGAAGCAATTGAATATGAGACAACGCAGGTGGATTGAACTGTTGAATGATTATGATTTTGAGATTCGATACCACCTGGAGAAGGTGAATGTGGTAGCTGACGCTTTGAGTAGAAAGGACAGAGAACCTATACGGGTAAAAGCTATGAATATAATTATTCGTACTAACATTACTACTCAAATAAAGGGGGCGCAACAGGGGGTTGTAAAAGAAGGAAAGTTGAAGAATGAGATACCCAAAGGATCAGAGAAACATCTTAATATTCGGGAAGACGAAACCCGATATAGGGCTGATAGAATTTGAGTACCAAGGTTTGGAGATGTGAGAGAAATGGTACTTAAAGAAGCAAATAAAACCAGATATTCAATACATCCCGGAGCGGGAAAGATGTATAAAGATCTCAAAAAACACTTTTGGTGGCCGGGTATGAAAGACGATATTTCTAAATATGTAGGAGAATGTTTGATGTGTTCTAAGGTCAAAGCTAAACATCAAAAACCATCATGTCTACTACAACAATCTGAAATCCCGGAATGGAAATGGGAAAACATTACCATGGATTTCATTACTAAATTGCCAAGGACTGCAAGTGGTTATGATACTATTTGAGTAATAGTTGATCGTCTCACCAAGTCAGCACACTTCCTACCAATGAGAGAAGATGACAAAATGGAGAAGTTGGCGCGATTGTATTTGAAGGAGGTTGTCTCCAGACATGGAATACCCGTTTCTATTATCTCTGATAGGGATGGTAGATTTGTTTCAAGGTTCTGGCAGACGTTGCAACAAGCATTGGGGACTCGTCTAGACATGAGTACTGCCTATCATCCACAAACTGATGGGCAGAGCAAAAGGATGATACAAACGCTTGAAGACATGCTACGAGCATGTGTTATTGATTTCGGAAACAGTTGGGATCGACACCTACCGTTAGCAGAATTTTCCTACAACAACAGTTTTCATTCTAGTATTGAGATGGCGTCGTTTGAGGCACTTTATGGTAGAAAGTGCAGGTCTCCAATTTGTTGGAATGAAGTGGGAGATAGACAGATTACGGGTCCGGAGATAATACAAGAAACTACCGAGAAAATCATCCAAATTCAAAAACGATTGAAAACCGCCCAGAGTCGACAAAAGAGCTACGCGGACAGTAAAAGAAAAGATATAGAGTTTGAAATTGGAGAAATGGTCATGCTTAAGGTTTCACCTTGGAAAGGCGTTGTTCGATTTGGTAAACGGGGGAAACTAAATCCAAGGTACATTGGACCATTCAAGATTATAGATCATGTCAGACCAGTAGCTTACCAACTGGAGCTACCTCAATAACTCGCGGCTGTACATAACACTTTCCACGTCTTGAATTTGAAGAAATGTTTTGCTAAAGAAGATCTTACTATTCCGTTGGATGAAATCCAAATCAATGAAAAACTTCAATTCATTGAAGAACCCATCGAAATAATGGATCGTGAGGTTAAGAGACTTAAGCAAAACAAGATACCGATTGTTAAGGTTCGATGGAATGCTCGTAGAGGACCCAAGTCCACCTGGGAGCATGAAGATCAGATGAAGAAGAAATACCCGCATCTATTTCCAGAAGATTCGTCAACACCTTCAACAGCTTAAAATTTCGGGACGAAATTTATTTAACGGGTAGGTACTGTAGTGACCCGAAATTTTCCATGTTTATATATATTAATTGAGATTGATATTTACATGACTAAATGTTTCCAACATGTTATGAAATCAAACTTGTTAAGACTTGATTAAATGAAATAAGTTTCATATAGACAATTGATCACCCAAGTTGACCGGCGATTCACGAACGTTACAAATTTGTAAAAACTACATGTTGTGGTATATATAGACATATATATATAGTTTACATGAGATTATGATGAGTAAGTATCTCACTAAGTATATTAACAATGTGTGATATACATAAGAAATGAGATTACTAAGTTAAGAAACTCGAAATGATATATATAACGATTATCGTTATGATAACGTCTACTAAATACATATGTATCATATTAAGATATTGATACACTATATTTAACATGATAAAATGATATTTAAATATATCATTAAGTGTGTTAACAATGAACTACATATGTAAAAACAAGACTACTAACTCAAGAATTGCGAAACGAGACTTATATGTAACGATTATCGTTGTAACGATATTTTAATGTATATATCATATTAAGAGATATTCATACATCATAATATCATGATAACATAATAATTTAACATCTCATTTGATATAATAAACATTGGGTTAACAACATTAATTGAGATCGTTAACTTAAAGGTTTCAAAACAACACTTACATGTAACGACTAACGAAGACTTAACGACTCCATTAGAATGTATATACATGTTGTGTTTTGATATGTATTCTTACACTTTTGAAAGACTTCAAGACACATATCAAAGTACTTCTACTTAACAAAAATGCTTACAATTACATCCTCGTTCAGTTTCATCAACAATTCTACTCGTATGCACCCGTATTCGTACTCGTACAATACACAGCTTTTAGATGTATGTACTATTGGTATATACACTCCAATGATCAGCTCTTAGCAACCCATGTGAGTCACCTAACACATGTGGGAACCATCATTTGGAAACTAGCATGAAATATCTCATAAAATTACAAAAATATTAGTAATCATTCATGAATTATTTACATGAAAACAAAATTACATATCCTTTATATCTAATCCATATACCAATGACCAAAAACACCTAAAAACACTTTAATTCTTCAATTTTCTTCATCTAATTGATCTCTCTCAAGTTCCATCTTCAAGTTCTACGTGTTCTTCATAAATTCCATAAGTATAGTTTCATAAAAATCAAGAATACTTCCAAGTTTGCAAGTCTACTTCCAAGCTTTCTAATCCATTCCAAGTAATCATCTAAGATTAAAGAACCTTTGTTATTTACAGTAGGTTATCTTTCTAATTCAAGGTAATATTCATATTCAAACTTTGATTCAATTTCTACAACTATAACAATCTTATTTCGAGTGAAAATCTTACTTGAACTGTTTTCGTGTCATGATTCTGCTTCAAGAACTTTCAAGCCATCCAAGGATCCTTTGAAGCTAGATCCATTTTTTTAATTTCCAGTAGTTTTATCCAGAAAACTTGAGATAGTAATGATGTTCATAACATCATTCGATTCATACATATAAAGCTATCTTATTCAAAGGTTTAAACTTGTAATCACTAGAACATAGTTTAGTTAATTATAAACTTGTTCGCAAACAAAAGTTAATCCTTTTAACTTGACTTTTAAAATCAACTAAACACATGTTCTATATCTATATGATATGCTAACTTAATGATTTAAAACCTGGAAACACGATGAACACCATAAAATCGGATATACGCCGTCGTAGTGAAACCGGGGGCTGTTTTGGTTTGGATAATTAAAAACTATGATAAACTTTGATTTAAAAGTTGTTCTTCTGGGAAAATGATTTTTCATATGAACATGAAACTATATCCAAAAATCTTAGTTAAACTCAAAGTGAAAGTATGTTTTTCAAAATGGTCATCAAGATGTCGTTCTTTCGACAGAAATGACTACCTCTTTAGTAATTGACATGTAACTTAAATTTCCAACTATAAATCTATACTTTTTATATTTGGATTCTTAAATTAGAGTTCAATATGAAACCATAGCAATTTGATTCACTCAAAACGGATTTAAAATGAAGAAGTTATGGGTAAAACAAGATTAGATATTTTTGATCTTTTTAGCTACGGGAAATGTTTAACAAATCTATACAAATCATATCCTAGCTAACTTATATTGTATTATACATGTATTATAATATATTATGTAATCTTAGGATACCATAGACACGTATGTAAATGTTTTGACATATCATATCGGCCCATGTATATATATTATTTGGAACAACCATAGACACTCTATATGCAGTAATGTTGGAGTTAGCTATACAGGGTTGAGGTTGATTCCAAAAATATATATACTTTGAGTTGTGATCTAGCCTGAGACGTGTATACACTGGGTCGTGGATTGATTCAAGATAATATATATCGATTTATTTCTGTACATCTAACTGTGGACAACTAGTTGTAGGTTATTAACGAGGACGGCTGACTTAATACACTCAAATCTTTAAAACATAATAAAAATGGTTGTAATTATATTTTGATCATACTTTGATATATATGTACATATTTGTATAGGTTCGTGAATCGATCCGTGACCAAGTCTTATTTCCGAGGAAGGAAATATCTGTGAAAGTGAGTTATAGTCCCACTTTTAAAATCTAATATTTTTAAGATGAGAATACATGCAAGTTTTATAAATGATTTACAAAATAGACACAAGTACGTGAAACTACATTTTATGGTTGAATTATCGAAATCGAATATGCCCCTTTTTATTAAGTCTGGTAATCTAAGAATTAGGGAACAGACACCCTAATTGACGCGAATCCTAAAGATAGATCTATTGGGCCTAACAAACCCCATCCAAAGTACCGGATGCTTTAGTACTTCGAAATTTATATCATATCCGAAGGGTGTCCCGGAATGATGGGGATATTCTTATATATGCATCTTGTTAATGTCGGTTACCAGTTGTTCACCATATGAATGATTTTTATCTCTATGTATGGGATGTGTATTGAAATATGAAATCTTGTGGTCTATTGTTACGATTTGATATATATAGGTTAAACATATAAGTCACCAACATTTTTGTTGATGTTTAAAGCATTTTTATTCTCAGGTGAATACTAAGAGTTTCTGCTGTTGCATACTAAAATAAGGACAAGATTTGGAGTCCATGTTTGTATGATATTGTCTAAAAACTGCATTCAAGAAACATATGTCGATGTAATATATTTCTATTGTAAACCATTATGTAATGGTCATGTGTAAACAGTATATTTTAGATTATCATTATTTGATAATCTACGTAATGCTTTTAAAACCTTTATTGATAAAATAAAGGTTATGGTTGTTTTAAAAATGAATGCAGCCTTTGAAAAACGTCTCATATAGAGGTCAAAACCTCGCAACGAAATCAATTAACATGGAACGTTTATAATCAATATGAACGGGACATTTCACTCGCCGTTCTCCTTAAAGCTATCCAAGATTTCCACATACTCGAGGTGTGCGAGGTAGCCAGGGAAGCTTGTATAGCCCTGCGCCACATTCCAATTCCCCATCTGGAGGAGTTGTCACGTGATCCGCGAGTGACGTCGCGAGATTTAGTGAATTCTAGGTTGTAGGCTTGTTTTTTAATGTAATAATGTGTTATGGCGGATGTAATATTTTGTAACTTGTGCATTTTTTGAAAATAAAAATATACCATTGTGATGTAAATTTGTGATATATTTATTGCTCATATCATTGCTTTGTTATCGATAACTTTTGTTATTTGCACTCTTGGTATGTCATCGCGAATCTTTGTGTGCATTGATGTACACTCAGTACACACTTAGATCGCGCGATCGTAATCGCGTCTAAGAGTCTTCCAAATGTTAGTTTGGGACTGTGGTCAAGCGCAACCAACGCTTTTTCACTTATAGTCATGACTTGTAGATCCCTAGGTCTGCTCGGGTGGAACTAGGTCAACCCAATGAACGTCGCTCTCCGGTAAATATTCTAGTCTGTCGCCAAACAGACTTCTGCCTCGCGTGAGCTAGGGAAAGTCATCCCGTAAAGAGGCAGGAACGCGCTAGTATATTACCGTGCGCGTGCAGTTTAAGTCAAGTAGCTATTCTGCTTCCAAAGGTACGAGAAATAATTGACTGAAAATGACTTGTTGCTTGAATATAAACGAAAAGACGATTTTTACAATAACGTAGTACACGGTCGACCTACAAAGGCGCGTTGTTTAGTAATTACATGTAAATCTAGCCAAAGTAGGTGAGTGATCAATTCTCCTAATTCCTATATTACATGTAACATTTCTTAAGCGCGGTAGCATGCCAAGTCCGCTTGATTGGATTACCCTTGAGCTCTGCTAGTTTGTAAGTTCTGGTGTTACTGATCCCATTGACCTTGTAAGGTCCCTCCTAGTTTGGTCCTAACTTCCCAATGTTTTGGGCCATGCTCGCTTAATTATTGCGCCACACAAGATCTCCTACTTTGTATGTTCTTGCCTGCAGGCGCTTGTCGTAGTATTTCGCGATGCGTTATTTGTTGGTCGCTTCCCAAATTGCCGCCATTTCTCTGCGCTCTTCCGCGTAATTTAAGTTGGTGTGCAGCTTTTCATCATTTCCTCCTTCACTGTATGACAACACTCTTTCAGTTGGGATAGTTATCTGTCATAACCCGTCCTTAACCATAAGAACGTGTTAGATAACGTATGATTTCATTGCGAGGTATTGACCTCTATATGCGACATTTTTAAAAAGGAAAACTGCATATATTATACATTACAAACCAAACCATTATTTTTGTTACAAGCTTTAGACAATAAAAAGATGATTATCGTTTAACGATAATCTTCGACTTACAAACTTTACAAATGATAATAACAACACGATTTCTAGCATATTTTACAACACACGTCCTCGGATATGCAGTTTTATTTTTGACACAAATATGAGTACGCATGATCCTGCTTAGATTCAACATATTGCAGCGGAAGCTTTAATTATCACCTGAGAATAAACATGTTTAAAAACGTCAACATAAAGTTGGTGAGATATAGGTTTAGTGCGCAGCAATATATATATATAGACCACAAGATTTCGTATATAAACATTTCAATAAAAATATTCTAAGTGGTTGAGCACTTGGTAACCATACTTAACATTTTCACGTCGCATATTCCCTTTAATATGAAATCTTACTACACCGTACCAAGTGTAGTCACAAAACGAAGTACTGTGCAACCGTTGAATACTGGTCGTCCAGTCCGATTGGGGTTGTCAGGCCCGATAGATCTATCAACAGGATTCGCGTTTACAATACCGCTGTAAATATTAGTTACCAAGCTACAGGGAAGTATGCCAGTGGTACAACTCAACGTAGAATATATTTTTCAGTTACTTGTGTCCATATCGTAAAACATAAAATACATGTATTCTCATCCCGAAATATTTAGAGTTTAAAAGTGGGACTATATACTCACTCTTGTCTTGATGATATATATAATTTGACTCGGTCTTCCGGTTGATATCACGAACCTATCCATATATAATATATCAATATGTTTTCATTTTTAAACAAACGTTATAAATATATACTTGTTATACTTTTAATACTTTGAATAATTCCTTAGTCCGTAGTTAGCAGTCCGATGTTAGTAATTCAATTTTAATGGTTCATTTTTAGATGTTTAATATACCCGCAATGAAATAAATAAAACCCCCAACGAAATCAATAAAACCCCATCGTATATGTGTTGGTCGAGATTAATCTTGACCCATGGTACCGGTGTTGTCAAATGACGTGTTGCGTACATAAAGTACCGGTGTTGTCAAATGACGTGTTGCGTACAATCATGGGATCTTATGATTAATCTTCTCGTGTTGCTTACGGGTGATCCTGAACCATATGAAATTGAATTGTAAGTACATATATATAAAATATCATGTTATCTTAGAAGTATGTGATTTTATATCATTTTTTTCCAATTGATCCCGTAGTTGAAATGATCTAGGATAACCAATTTTGTTTCGGTCATAGTTTCTTCGTTACAAATCCGTTTTCGTTGATTCAAATTGCCATCTTCTTGGATCGAGTTCTTCTTTAAGACTATGAACTGTAAATACCTTGGTTTGTATTCAAAATCATACGGCATAAGTGAAACATTAGTGAAACATATGAAGTTAAACATTTTTGTTACAACAAAATCACTTAATGACCATTTTTCTAAAAATACTTATACTTTGAAAAACCAAGTTTTACCTTGTTAAATTAGCATATACATAAGTTATATTACAGGTCTTGAAGTATTTTAAAAGTTAAGTTAGAAGGATCTATTTAGTTTGCAAACAAGTTTGAAAACATTCAAACTATGTTCTTGTTGTTAAACTTGTATACCACAAAATATGATAGCTATATATATATGAATCGAATAAGGTTATGAACATAGATTCTACCTCAATTTCCTTGGATGAAGTTGCTGTAAAAGAGAAGTAAGAAGCTAGAATCAAAAGGGTGATAGAAGTGGATGAAAGTTTGGAAGTAAGTTGGTGTTCTTGGAGGGTTTTCTTGAAGTGTTTTTGTATGGTTTTCTTATGGTGTTTTAGTATGGTTTTTGAAGCTAGATCTTCTTGGAAACTTTGCTGAATTGATTAAGGGTTTTAAGGCTTCAAAGTATGTGTGTGTTTCGCTAGAGAATTTGAGATAAAATGAATCAAAATGATGATACATATATACACCATAAAAAACGTGTTTCATGGGCATACATGGACAAATTTTAGTTTGTAATCTTGCTAATTAGTCTTGCAATCATACAAAAGTAATTACCTAGCTCTAAGGGCATGAATAATGGCTGGTTAGGTGGTGATGTTGATGTGTATTTACTATTAGTAAATACGTATAGGAGCTAGGTATGATACGAGTACAAATACTCTAGGTATACGTATAGAAATTTTGTGAAAAATGAAATGAGGATTCAAATATAGCTATCTTTTGTGAATACACTTATATGGTTTTATGTATTTAAGTTCTTTAAAAGTAATTAAATACATTACTTATACAATATATGTATAACATTATAAGTCTTAAGTATATATGTCAAATAACGTTACGTATTGTTATCGTTTTGAAAACTTAAGTTAGTAGTTTCAAAATACACATATAACTTGTTGTTATTAATATAAAATGAGATATTAAAACATTCTTTAATCATGTTAAATATGTATATATACATATATATACACAAACGTATAATTATCATATATTGTATAGTTCGTGATATCATCGGTCAAACTAGACGGTCAAACGTTGTGTAAAACTCTTTTCGGAAATATAAATCTCGACAATTTGGATTGCTTATCATGTTGGCAAGGTTTAATTTATGTAAATATTAATCTTATAAGTATAGTATGATCGAAAAAGTGCGGGTCGTTACATTACCTCCCCGTTAAATAAATTTCGTCCCGAAATTTTAAAATTGTACCTATTTTGCGTCATCGAGAAACAAGTGTGGATACTTTTGCTTCATCTGATCCTCTCGTTCCCAAGTAAACTCGGGACCTCTTCTAGCATTCCAACGAACCTTAACAATCGGTATATTGCTCTGTTTGAGCTTTTTAACTTCACGGTCCATGATTTCGATTGGTTCTTCGACGAATTGTAGTTTCTCGTCGACATGGATTTCTTCAAGAGGAATGGTAAGGTCTTCCTTTGCAAGACACTTCTTAAGGTTCGAGACGTGAAAGGTATTATGTACTCCGGCGAGTTGTTGCGGTAACTCGAGCCGATAAGCTACCGGTCCAATGCGTTCGATGATCTTGAACGGGCCTACGTACCTTGGGTTCAGTTTACCCCTTTTGCTGAAACGTATTACACCTTTCCAAGGTGACACCTTTAGCATAACCATGTCCCCGACCTGAAACTCTAATGGTTTCCTTCGGACATCGGCGTAGCTCTTTTGGCGACTGCGGGCTGTTTTTAATCTCTCCTTGATTTGCACTATCTTCTCAGTCGTTTCATGTATGATCTCGGGACCAGTTAATTGTCGATCTCCTACTTCATTCCAACAGATAGGAGATCTACACTTCCTTCCATACAATGCTTCGAATGGCGCAGCTCCAATGCTCGCATGATAACTATTATTATACGAGAATTCTACTAACGGTAGATATTTATCCCATCCGTTTCCAAAATCGATCACACATGCCCTGAGCATGTCTTCGAGAGTCTGAATCGTTCTTTCACTCTGTCCATCGGTTTGTGGATGATATGCGGTACTCATATCCAACCGAGTTCCTAGTGCTTCCTGTAGTGATTGCCAGAATTTTGAGGTAAATCTACTATCACGATCGGATATAATGGAAATAGGTATTCCATGCCTTGAAACTATTTCCTTTATATATAATCGTAATAATTTCTCCATTCTATCTGTTTCCTTTATAGGCAAGAAATGTGCAGATTTGGTAAGACGATCAACAATTACCCAAATGGTGTCGTATCCCCAGGCAGTCTTTGGTAACTTCGTGATGAAATCCATGGTAATACCGTCCCATTTCCATTCTGGAATTTCTGGTTGTTGAAGTAACCCTGACGGCTTCTGGTGTTCTGCTTTAACCTTGGAACAAGTTAAACACTCCCCAACATATGTTGCAACGTCTGTTTTTAAATTAGGCCACCAATAATGCGTCTTAAGATCTTGGTACATCTTTCCAACTCCAGGATGTATCGAATATCTTGTCTTATGTGCCTCGTTCAATATCAACTTCCTTAATCCACCCAACTTCGGTACCCAAATACGATTTGCAAAATATCGAATTCCATCTTCCCGCATAACGAGTTGCTTCGCATACTTCTTCATTATTTCATTTCCTATATTTTCTTTAGTAAGTGCTTCTCGTTGAACTTCTTTGATTTGTGAGTTGAGATTCATGCGAATTTTTATGTTCATCGCTCGTACTCGAATTGGTTCTCGTTCCTTTCTGCTTAAAGCATCGGCCACCACGTTCGCCTTTCCGGGATGATAACGAATTTCACAATCATAGTCGTTTATTAACTCGACCCACCTACGTTGCCTCATGTTCAATTGTTTCTGATCAAAAATATGTTGAAGGCTTTTATGATCAGTAAACACAGTGAATTTAACCCCATACAAGTAATGTCTCCACATCTTCAATGCAAACACGACTGCTCCCAGTTCTAGATCATGCGTCGTATAATTCCGCTCGTGAATCTTCAATTGTCGGGATGCAAATGCAATTACTTTCTTTCGTTGCATAAGAACACAACCAAAACCTTGTCGCGAAGCGTCACAATATATTTCAAAATCATCGTTCCCTTCAGGTAACGATAAAATAGGCGCCGTAGTTAACTTCTTCTTCAATAATTGAAATGCGTTCTCCTGCTCCGAGGTCCATTCGTATTTCTTCCCTTTTTGCGTTAATGCTGTCAACGGCTTAGCTATTCGAGAAAAATCTTGAATAAACCTTCTATAATAACCGGCTAAACCCAAAAATTGGCGTATCTGCATTGGTGTCTTAGGAGTCTCCCATTTTTCAATGGCTTCAATTTTTGCTGGATCAACCTGAATTCCTTTGCTACTAACAACGTGGCCAAGAAATTGTACTTCTTTCAACCAGAAAGCACACTTAGAAAATTTAGCATAAAGTTGTTCTTTTCTCAACAACTCCAGTATCAACCTTAAATGCTCTTCATGCTCTTGCTCACTCTTGGAATAGATAAGAATATCATCAATGAAAACGATAACAAACTTATCTAAATACGGACTACAAACTCGATTCATGAGGTCCATGAATACAGCTGGCGCATTCGTCAATCCAAACGGCATAACCAAAAATTCGTAATGACCATAACGTGTCCGAAAAGCAGTTTTCGGAATGTCCTCTTCTTTGACGCGTAGTTGATGATAGCCCGATCTTAAGTCGATTTTTGAATAAACACATGATCCTTGCAATTGATCAAATAAGTCATCAATTCTCGGTAGTGGATACCGATTCTTGATAGTTAACTTATTTAATTCACGATAATCTATACACATCCTGAAAGATCCATCTTTCTTCTTAACAAACAAAATTGGAGCTCCCCACGGTGAAGTACTCGGTCGTATGAATCCACGGTCCAGTAATTCTTTTAACTGACTTTGAAGTTCTTTTAACTCGGATGGTGCAAGTCTATATGGAGCACGAGCCACTGGTGCAGCTCCTGGTACTAAATCTATTTGAAATTCTACCGATCTAAATGGAGGTAATCCCGGCAATTCTTCCGGAAAAACTTCAGGAAAATCTCTTGCCACAGGCACGTCGTTGATGCACTTTTCTTTCTTTTCGACTTTATTAACATGTGCTAAAATAGCGTAACATCCCTTTTCTAAACACTTCTTGGCTTTCAAACAGCTAATGAGTTTTAGCTTTGAATTACCCTTCTCTCCATAAATCATCACCGGTATTTTATCCTTACCAGGAATACGAATTGCCTTCTTAGCACAAACAACTTCCGCTCCTATTTTGGACATCCAGTCCATGCCGACTATTACATCAAAACCTCCTAATTCTACGGGTATTAAGTCGATTTTAAACGTTTCTCCGGCTAGATTTATTTCACAACCACGACAAATTTTATCGGCTTTAATTAGTTTACCATTAGCTAACTCAATCAAGTACTTAGCATCTAGAGGTAATGATGAACAATTCAATTTAGTGTAAAAATTTTTACACACATAACTTCTATCGGCGCCAGTATCAAATAAAATGGATGCTGATAAGTTATTAATGGTAAACGTACCCGTAACAAGCTCCGGGTCTTCTCGTGCCTATCTAGCATTAATAACAAACGCTCTTCCACGTGCAGGTCCGCCATTCTGATTCGGGCACTGGCTCTTATAGTGACCTTGTTTTCCACACCCAAAACAAGTAATGTTAGCCAAAGCAGTTCTATTTGCGTTGGTGGCAGGAGTCTTGTTACCATTTGCATTTGTAACGAGAGCCTTACAATCTTCAGCAAGATGTCCCTGTCGATTGCATTTGGTGCACAACACACTACAGTAACCAAAGTGATGTTTGTGACAACGGTTGCATAAAGGACTTTGTCCTTTGTAACCAAAGCCTGAACCGCTACCCGCACCTTTCGTGGTTTCTTGTTTCTTATAAGGTTGTTGTTGGTTACCTCGATCATAACCTCCATTCCACTTTTTCTTGTTCCCCAATACCTTCACCTCAGTATTGAATGCTTTCTTGTCCAAAATGACCTGATCCATTAGCTCGTTCGCCATGGTTATAGCTTCATGAATTGTTTTAGGTTTCGATGCTGTAACGTTTGCCTTGACCTTTTTGGGCAAACCACCTTTGTACATTTCAATCTTCCGTGCTTCGGTTGGAACCAATTCAGGACATAGTAAAACCAATTCCATGAATCGCTGATTGTAGTTGGTGATTTCAGTACCAACCACCTTCAAACTTCGTAACTCATCTTCTAACTTAATAACCTCATTCCTTGGACAATACTCGGTGATTATCATTGCTTTGAATTCTTCCCATGGAGTATCATAAGCTACATCTCCTCCTACCGCCTTCACATAATTCTTCCACCATGTGAGTGCACTATCTTGTAAAGTGCACGATGCAAACTTGGTCATGTCTTTTTCATCACAACCACTGATTTTAAACACCGTCTCCATCTTTTCTATCCATCGGGTTAAACCGATCGGTCCTTCCGTTCCACTGAATGATGATGGCTTGCAAGCTTGGAACGTCTTGTAGGAGCATCCTACACGAGGATTTGGATTAACTGCAGCAGCTCTTGTAGCCTCAACCCATAACATTCTGTCGTTTACTCGCTGGTTGATGAGTTCCTCGAGTTCTTGTTCCGTCATTCGATTCAATCGCGCCATTTCCTAATGAAAGAAAATAATTATTCACATGGAATATTATAGATGTAGTGTGTATTTATAGTACATTTATAGCTTGTTAATAATATGAACCAGGTATTATTATAAAAGCCTTTTCTTCTTATTAGCGTTTTATAATTATATCTTGGGTAGTACCTACCCGTTAATGTTCATACTTAATAGCTTAGTACAGAATCAATTACTACAATCTAAATAATACTTAACCATGGAAAATTATTGCATTTCATACTTCGCTATTTTACATATGCTTACATCAAACTTTAAACAAACCACACTAATAATATTATACAAAACATTATGTGATTCCATGGTTTAATACGGTAGCGCATCATTTGGTCTATTTCCCAAAACATTTATGTCCAGGGAATCCCCCAACGCGAATCCTAGCTGTCTCCCTACGTTTTGGCTGAGGAGCCGAAGAACTAGATGCGGGGATAGCACTAATAGGAATAGCGGGGATAGGGGTGGTAGTGTTGAGTGGAATTGGTGCCACATCATTCTCATTAAACTCAGGATTTGGATTTTCTAATTCATTAGCCTTTCGTTTCTTTCCTAGTTCGAACTCGTCTTTTGTAATTTCCTGTATTTCTTCCTCGGGTTCACTTTCCTCCTCGGGTTCACTTTCCTCCTCGGGTTCACTTTCCTCCTCGGGTTCACTTTCCTCCTCGGGTTCACTTTCCGGGTTCTCTATAGTTGGTTCATCCGGAATTTGTGAGTCTTCCCCAAGGATATCATTTTCGTCATCGGACAGGTTAATGACTGGAACGCCATCTGAAGATTCTGATTCGGAGTCGTTGATTGTGATAACAATTTTTGAGCTCGACATCTATCACACAACAACTAACCCATTAGTACTTATATAATATTTACATATAAATTTTAACCAACAGTGATAAGCAATGGTTTTTTTTTTTTAAATCAGACCCGGTCAAAGTCCAGACTTACTAATGTATCCTAACGACTTCTCGGTTAGACACACTAATGCAGACCTGGTTCGCTAAGACCAACGCTCTGATACCACATGTCATAACCCGTCCTTAACCATAAGAACGTGTTAGATAACGTATGATTTCATTGCGAGGTATTGACCTCTATATGCGACATTTTTAAAAAGGAAAACTGCATATATTATACATTACAAACCAAACCATTATTTTTGTTACAAGCTTTAGACAATAAAAAGATGATTATCGTTTAACGATAATCTTCGACTTACAAACTTTACAAATGATAATAACAACACGATTTCTAGCATATTTTACAACACACGTCCTCGGATATGCAGTTTTATTTTTGAGACAAATATGAGTACGCATGATCCTGCTTAGATTCAACATATTGCAGCGGAAGCTTTAATTATCACCTGAGAATAAACATGTTTAAAAACGTCAACATAAAGTTGGTGAGATATAGGTTTAGTGCGCAGCAATATATATATATAGACCACAAGATTTCGTATATAAACATTTCAATAAAAATATTCTAAGTGGTTGAGCACTTGGTAACCATACTTAACATTTTCACGTCGCATATTCCCTTTAATATGAAATCTTACTACACCGTACCAAGTGTAGTCACAAAACGAAGTACTGTGCAACCGTTGAATACTGGTCGTCCAGTCCGATTGGGGTTGTCAGGCCCGATAGATCTATCAACAGGATTCGCGTTTACAATACCGCTGTAAATATTAGTTACCAAGCTACAGGGAAGTATGCCAGTGGTACAACTCAACGTAGAATATATTTTTCAGTTACTTGTGTCCATATCGTAAAACATAAAATACATGTATTCTCATCCCGAAATATTTAGAGTTTAAAAGTGGGACTATATACTCACTTTCGTCTTGAAGATATATATATAATTTGACTTGGTCTCCGGTTGATATCACGAACCTATCCATATATAATATATCAATACCTTTTCTTTTTAAACAAACGTCACATATATATACTTGTTATACTTTTAATACTTTGAATAATTCCTTAGTCCGTAGTTAGCAGTCCGATGTTAGTAATTCAATTTTAATGGTTCATTTTTAGATGTTTAATATACCCGCAATGAAATAAATAAAACCCCCAACGAAATCAATAAAACCCCACCGTATATGTGTTGGTCGAGATTAATCTTGACCCATGGTACCGGTGTTGTCAAATGACGTGTTGCGTACATAAAGTACCGGTGTTGTCAAATGACGTGTTGCGTACAATCATGGGATCTTATGATTAATCTTCTCGTGTTGCTTACGGGTGATCCTGAACCATATGAAATTGAATTGTAAGTACATATATATAAAATATCATGTTATCTTAGAAGTATGTGATTTTATATCATTTTTTTCCAATTGATCCCGTAGTTGAAATGATCTAGGATAACCAATTTTGTTTCGGTCATAGTTTCTTCGTTACAAATCCGTTTTCGTTGATTCAAATTGCCATCTTCTTGGATCGAGTTCTTCTTTAAGACTATGAACTGTAAATACCTTGGTTTGTATTCAAAATCATACGGCATAAGTGAAACATTAGTGAAACATATGAAGTTAAACATTTTTGTTACAACAAAATCACTTAATGACCATTTTTCTAAAAATACTTATACTTTGAAAAACCAAGTTTTACCTTGTTAAATTAGCATATACATAAGTTATATTACAGGTCTTGAAGTATTTTAAAAGTTAAGTTAGAAGGATCTATTTAGTTTGCAAACAAGTTTGAAAACATTCAAACTATGTTCTTGTTGTTAAACTTGTATACCACAAAATATGATAGCTATATATATATGAATCGAATAAGGTTATGAACATAGATTCTACCTCAATTTCCTTGGATGAAGTTGCTGTAAAAGAGAAGTAAGAAGCTAGAATCAAAAGGGTGATAGAAGTGGATGAAAGTTTGGAAGTAAGTTGGTGTTCTTGGAGGGTTTTCTTGAAGTGTTTTTGTATGGTTTTCTTATGGTGTTTTAGTATGGTTTTTGAAGCTAGATCTTCTTGGAAACTTTGCTGAATTGATTAAGGGTTTTAAGGCTTCAAAGTATGTGTGTGTTTTGCTAGAGAATTTGAGATAAAATGAATCAAAATGATGATACATATATACACCATAAAAAACGTGTTTCATGGGCATACATGGACAAATTTTAGTTTGTAATCTTGCTAATTAGTCTTGCAATCATACAAAAGTAATTACCTAGCTCTAAGGGCATGAATAATGGCTGGTTAGGTGGTGATGTTGATGTGTATTTACTATTAGTAAATACGTATAGGAGCTAGGTATGATACGAGTACAAATACTCTAGGTATACGTATAGAAATTTTGTGAAAAATGAAATGAGGATTCAAATATAGCTATCTTTTGTGAATACACTTATATGGTTTTATGTATTTAAGTTCTTTAAAAGTAATTAAATACATTACTTATACAATATATGTATAACATTATAAGTCTTATGTATATATGTCAAATAACGTTACGTATTGTTATCGTTTTGAAAACTTAAGTTAGTAGTTTCAAAATACACATATAACTTGTTGTTATTAATATAAAATGAGATATTAAAACATTCTTTAATCATGTTAAATATGTATATATACATATATATACACAAACGTATAATTATCATATATTGTATAGTTCGTGATATCATCGGTCAAACTAGACGGTCAAACGTTGTGTAAAACTCTTTTCGGAAATATAAATCTCGACAATTTGGATTGCTTATCATGTTGGCAAGGTTTAATTTATGTAAATATTAATCTTATAAGTATAGTATGATCGAAAAAGTGCGGGTCGTTACATTATCTCTGCTGGGATCACCGCCTCAGAGCCGTATACCAAACTGCTATTCTTATGCGTTGTTCTATGTACCCACAAGACTTTTGACAATTCGTATACCCATCCTTTTTGTTTCATTCCTAGCTTTGCTTTAATGGCATGCACAATATCTCGGTTCGTAACCTCGCATTGGCCGTTAGCTTGAGGGTGCGCAACAGAGGTGAAATTCTGCTTAATGTTCAAGTCTTGACACCATCCTACGAAAGGGGTTGCCTTCGAATTGTGTACCATTGTAGCTGACAATTTCGTTAGGTATTCTAAACCTACATACAATGCTTTCCCAGAAAAATTCCCTGGCCCGCTTACTGTTTATGGTGCGTAGAGGCTTCGCTTCTACCCATTTGGTGAAGAAGTCGTTAGCGACCACCAAATATTCCGCATTCCCAGCACCTTTTGGGAAAGGTCCCACTATATCAATAGCTCATTTGCAAAACGGCCATGGTGATGTGATTGGTATCATAGGATGCTGAGGTGCCCTGCTAACCGGCGCGTGCAATTGACATTCTTGGCAAATTCTTATCCTCTCTGCTATGTCAGCGTACATCCTTGGCCAGTAATACCCTAGCTGCTTAATCCTTTTCGTGACTATCCTGAAGCCTGAGTGTAACCCGCATGACCCTTTGTGAATTTCATCAATGATTGTTGCGGCTTCCTTGGGTCCCACGCATCGCAGGATCACGCTCAGATAGGATTTCCGGTACAGGATACCTCCTCGTAGTTCGTAATTGGGCGCTTTCACTCTAATCTTCGTTGCTTCGTTCTCGTTTTCCGGCAGGGATTCGGTTCGCAGGAATTCTACAATGTCCGTCACCCAAGTCTTTTCTTCCTCTTCAACCGATGCAACTGTCACTTCTGGCTCAGTAGACTTCTTGAAAATCTGTTCTACCAGTATCTTCTTTTCTAAGTGATTGAATGTAAGAGCGGCCAATTTGCTGAGTACATCTGCCTGTTTGTTTTGACTCGGTATTTGGCTGATCCTGAAATTGGTGAACGCATCCGCTAGGGAGTGAACCAGAGCCAAGTATGACTCCAAGGATTTGTCATTAGCATCGAATGTGCCATCTATCTGATTAGCTACCAACTGTGAGCCCACATAAGCTTGTAGCTTCTTCACTCCTATTTCCTGGGCTATCCGCATTCCTGCCAAGAGCGCTTCGTATTCAACTTCATTGTTCGTCACCTTAAAGTTAAATTTCAGTGCATACGTATGCTCTTCTTGATGTGGCCTGTGAGGATTAAACCTGCTCCTGCACCCTCAGAGCTTGATGTGTCGTCAGTATATAGCTCCTGAAAGGACCCGTCCTAATCTATCTGGACGAATAAATTATATTTGGTTACATTGCGAGGTACTTGACCCCTAAATGACACATTTTACAAATATTGCATTCGTTTTTAAAAGACAATCTTTCATTTCATTGAAATATGATGGCATGCATACCATTTCATAATATATCCAACTATAATTGACTTAGTAATAATTTTGATGAACTCGACGACTCGAATGCAACGTCTTTTGAAACATGTCATGAATGACTCCAAGTAATATCTCTAATATGAGTAAATGCACAGCGGAAGATTTCTTTAATACCTGAGAATAAACATGCTTTAAAATGTCAACCAAAAGGTTGGTGAGTTCATTAGTTTATCATAATAATCATTTCAATATTTTAATAGACCACAAGATTTCATATTTCAATACACATCCCATACATAGAGATAAAAATCATTCATATGGTGAACACCTGGTAACCGACATTAACAAGATGCATATATAAGAATATCCCCATCATTCCGGGACACCCTTCGGATATGATATAAATTTCGAAGTACTAAAGCATCCGGTACTTTGGATGGGGTTTGTTAGGCCCAATAGATCTATCTTTAGGATTCGCGTCAATTAGGGTGTCTATTCCCTAATTCTTAGATTACCAGACTTAATAAAAAGGGGCATATTCGATTTTGATAATTCAACCACAGAATGTAGTTTCACGTACTTGTGTCTATTTTGTAAAACATTTATAAATATTGCGCATGTATTCTCAGCCCAAAAATATAAAGGGTAAAAAGGCAAATGAAACTCACAATAATGTATTTTGTAGTAAAAATACATATGACGACATTGAACAATGCAGGGTTGGCCTCGGATTCACGAACCTATATCAATTGTATATTTATTAATACATGTATCGCAATCGAGCAAGTTTAAATATTATTATTAATAATATACTTGTTATATTATATGTTATATAGATATAGATAGTTTAATATGTTTAATTTATAAATCTTATATAACTATTATTTAGCATTCTTTAATATGTTAATAATAAAAATCTATATTAGGGTCTATATAAGATATCTATATATATTTATGTGTGTGTATATATGTATATATATATATATATATATATATATATATATATATATATATATATATATATATATATATATATATATATATATATATATATATATATATATGTGTGTGTGTGTGTGTGTGTGTGTGTGTGTAGTTTAGTTAATATCATTTTAATAATAAAAATATAGTGATATGTAATATTAATATTATTGCAGTGTATCTTTATATAAAAATATTTACTTGTAATAATACTAAAAATGATAAGAGTGATAGTCATAATAATGATTTTAGTGCTTACATAATAATACTCGTGATAATAATATTACTTATGTCAATGTTAACACTTCTATTATTTATAAAAAGATATTAATACTATTATTTACGAAAATGATAATAATTTATATTACTTTTATTATAATAATAACAATAAAAATAAAAATAATAATCCTAATTGTGATTATAATACTTATTTTAGAAATAACGATAATGTTAATGCTCTTAGTTTGATTAATGTTATCAATACTTCTAAAAATGTTGATAATAATGATAATATTAATAATGTTAATAAAATCAATGGTGATAATAAAAAATAATGATAATCCTTAATAATACTAGTAGTAATAATAATAACTAACAATAATAATACTAGTAACAATAATAATAACAATTGGTAGTAATAATCATACTAATAATAATATGTGTTAATTAATAATAATACTAATAATTATAATACTACATAAATAAAATCAAATTAATGATAATAATTATTACAACAACAATAACAATGACAATAATGATAACAATAACAATAACAATAATAATAATAATAATAATAATAATAATAATAATAATAATAATAATAATAATAATAATAATAATAATAATAATAATAATAATAATAATTAGAAAAGGAAACTACCTTAGGAAAAGCTTTATAAAAAAACGAAATGCACCCAACCGGATTCGAACCCGAGACCTCTCATTCCTCATCAATACCCTCTAACCATTCTACTAAACTCATTTTTCTGATATAATGCCCCGAAAATAACTATGTATCCTATCTCTATCTGTTTTCTGTTTCTTACTTCATCTTTCACAAAACCAACGACCAAAGGATCAAATCAATACACAAATGGTTAACTAAAAGGCTTTTAAGATTTTCAGACAATTTATAATCGACCTGTATCTATCCTGAACTAATTTTGAAAGCGAAAAATAAATTAAAAAAAAAAGAACAGCAGCTAGGCTGTCGCTGTTATGTTTAAAAAAATAATATTGAATTTTGATTTCAATTACGTTTTAGACAAAGTTTACAACACCAATTGTGTTTCACATTACCTCTATAAAGTATCTGTATCATCAATTTACCCAAAAACACAAAAATCAAATATGAATTTCCTCAAGAACAATATTGTTGACTTTTTGAAACCAAACCTTTGACTCACGAATTCGTACTCAATACAACGAATTGACTTTTGAAATTTTGCAGATAGTTTAAAGAATAGATTCCTAACATGACTGCACTTTTAAATTTTTGAAAAAGGTTTGAAATCGAATTATGAAGGTTTGAGTTGAAGAACAGAGAGAAACGAGTTTTTTTTTTTTTATATAAATGAGTTTTTGGTTTAATAACTTAGAATACTAATAACAGATAATATCACTCAGTGATTGAAGGATCACGTAACATATAATTGATTTATTTGTTGTTTAGCTGCGAAGAAGTCATCAAACCTAGTTCACGAGGATAACAGAAAGACAGAAAAAGATAAAAGAACTGAATCTCTTATTATTGCGTATATATATCTGTATTATATATAAATGACTGAATTTTTATATTTCTGTAAATATATATATATAACTGGGTTTTTATATCTGTATATATATATATATATATATATATATATATATATATATATATATATATATATATATATATATATATATATATATATATATATATATATATATATATCTGTTATTATTATTTATAATAAATATAAACTTATTAATAATAATATTATTATTAATATTAATGATAATAATAACTATAGCATTTATAACAATAATGTTATTAATAATAAATATAATATTATTTATATTAATTCTAATAATATTAGTAATAATAATACTTATAACAATTTACATATCAATTTCATATTTATGTTATATACATCAAAAATAATACTATTAATATTACCAATAATAAAAGTGATGGTAATAATATTAATATAACAATTATATTCAAATTTGTAATTAAATTTAATACCATTTATTATTTATGTAATATTATCTTATTTGATGACATTTACTGAAAAGTTAATATTCACATATTTTATATATATAATAGAATCATATATAATTTCAATGTAATATTTTTATATATATACTTTTATATATTGTAACAATAACTTAATTATTCTAATTATTACTTTTATATTTTTAACTTTAATGTTTATATTAGATTTTATTATTTCCAATTATTATATATATATATATATATATATATATATATATATATATATATATATATATATATACTTACATTTATATTTACATATTTATTTACACACAAAATGTTCGTGAATCTTCAGAATTAGTCAAAGGGTAATTAATTTCATGGTATAATTCAGAAATTTGAGATTTAACTTAATAGACTTTGCTTATCATGTCGGAATGATATAAAGTTAAAGTTTAAATTTGGTCAGAAATTCCTGGGTCGTCACAGCTCCAAGAGTTCCGGAGAGAGCGTGGGGAGTTGTTCAGGGTCGCAGATTACTGGCATATATCAGCAGCTGTCTCAGCCAGATAATCTGCCATTACCTGTACTTTGATTGCGCTTCTAGCACAATACGTGATTTCATGCTCGACTAGCTCTATTGCCTACTTGATAAGTCTCCCCGATATTTCTGGCTTGTAGAGAAGCTGGCGAATAGGTTGATCAGTGAGCACCGTAATCGAGTGCGCTTGAAAGTACCTACGTAGGTGGCGGGAAGTGACGACTAGCACATATACCAGTTTTTCTATGGGGGTAATTTAGCTCACTCCCGACGGTGCTTTGCTGACGAAGTATATGGGCATTTGGGCGTCCCCCCGTTCTGCGACAAAAACGGAACTAACAACTTCTTTAGCCACGGCAAGGTAAAGTATCAAAGTTTCACCCGCGATAGGTGATGTTAACGTAGGGAGATTTTTGAGGAGTGCCTTCATTTCTTGGAACGCTTTTTGTACCTCTTCAGTCCATTTGAGGCGCAATCTTTCAAGGTATGAAAGAACGGGAGCGATCTCTCTGCGGCCTTTGACAAGAATAGCGTTAGTGCAGCTAACTTCCCGTTGAGGCTTTGCACTTACTTTTTCGTTCTAGGAGAGGGCATCTTTTCAATTGCTTCTATTTTCTTTGGGTTCACCTTGATCCCCCGTGGAGTCACTATGTGCCTAAGAAATTTCCCTCTTCTTCCTCGAAGCTACACTTGGTGGATTTAAGCTTCATATTGATGCTTCTGAGAGTGTTAAATGTTTCGAGAATGTTGGCCAGCAACTGCTCCTCAGTGTTGCTTTTGATGACTAGATCGTCGACGTATGCCTCAAGGTTGCACCCAATTTGTTTGGTGAACGCGTTATCTATGATGCGCTGATATGTACCCCCTACCTTGGTCCGTGTGAAACGCAGTTTTTTCTTCATCTTCTTCAGCCATTTGTATTTGGTGATATCCTTTGGACTTAGCCACCAAGACAGGGGGTAGTTATCTTTAGGGCACACTTTGTTAATGTCTTTAAAATCAATACATAGTCGCCATGTCCCATCGGACTTAGCCACCAAGACAGGGTTGGCCACCCACGTCTGGTAACTTACTTTGCGAAGTATGTTAGCTATAACCAACTTATCGACTTCTCTGCGCAACCATTCGCTTCTATTGGGTGCCATTGGCCGCTTCTTCTACTTAATAGGGGTCAAATTGGTGCTGGCGCGGAGGTGATGTTGCGCTATTTCTTGCGGTACACCGGTCATGTCTGCGTCGTGCCAACAGAACACGTATGAATTAGAGATGAGGATATTTCTCAGTTTCTTTTTAGTTTCTTGTTTAAGACTCCCCCTATCTTCACTTTTTGTTCTGGGTACGCGGGGTTAACTATGACCCACCATTCATTCACGCCTTTCTTTTCGGGAGAAATATCCTTTTTATCAGTGACAGATGCGTACAAGGCATCTGGCGTCGATTCGAGGGTGGCTATTCCTCGTTCTGTTGGAAACCAGACCATCCCATGGATTGTGGATGGTATAGCACCAAACTTTTGGATGGAGGTTCTTCCCAAAATAGCATTGTATCTAGAGTAAGAGCGCACTACGCAAAATTCTATGCTCTCGGTGCACTTTTTAACTTGTCTTTGCTATCCCTCAGTTCCAACCTCAGGTCTAAAATTCCGATAGGCCATGCTGACTCTCTTAAAAACCTGGATAGGGCTGTGGTTGGAGGCTTGATAGTCTGCCTAATCGGTGTGGGAAACTGTCGGAAGCAATGTTTGTACATGATGTCAACAATACTGTCGTTGTCCATGTGAAGGCGCTTAATGCCATGGCCTGATTCGGGCAAGTATCCCTGTATCACAATCGGTGCACAGGAAGTGTTGAATGCTCGAACGGCAGGGAAAGATATCTCTGTTGCCTCCAAACTTCTGCCAGCGCCAGCTTTGCGCTTGGTTCCTTGCTGTTGTTGGCAGTTGACCATTGAATACACTTTGTTCTTTCGTAACAGATGCATGTAGAGTAAAAATAAGTGAGTAGTGGACATACAGAGAAAAGGTTAAATCAAAACCTTTTAACATGTGTGTCCCACGGATGGCACCAAATGATCAAGCATAAAATAATCGGGTCAGGTTCGATCCATGCTTGACATCAAAGAAGGGGGATTTTTAAGGGTCAAATGGGTTTAACTCTCCGATCCGGAGTACCGTGAATAACCCCTTACCAAATGAGGGTCTCAGCAGGGGCGGTTAAACATAGACCCACCATCGATGGATCGTCCGGTTAATGATGGCTCGCACTGGGTTATAGGGTTTATATTCGTAGAACGTTACCTATATATCAAGAGTGTCTAGTGGAGTGCTATATGCCCGGTAGCCCGGGTATAATCGCGCTATATATAGATAGCGCAGCTAGTTCGTAGCTTAATACCAAAAATAGTATGGGTGTAAATCCCAATGGATCATGAGTCCTGCCTTGTGATTTGATTCCGTTGTTTATAGTTAAAGTACTGTTTGTCTATTGGTGCCATGTGTTCCCTGTTACTTTCTTGTATGTACTACCTGAACGTTTAGGGAAGGGGACCAGGGAACCGTACTTGTTACTTTTATGATGGCTGTCTGTACCTTGCAGAGATCGTGGTAATTACAAGACACGTCGGCTGCATTCAGTGCGCCGTGGTCGTACCTAGCACACATTTACTTGCGCCTAGAGTGCCATAGCGCGAGGGCTTTGCATGCATGGTGCAAGTGTGATGCGCAACACGAGCTAATCGGGTATGCGTATTATTAATATCCTTTAACGCGGTAATCTAAAATTTTCCCCGACTTCAGCCTTATATCATACCATTAACTACAATTGAGCTAGATTCGACGTTAAAAAATTTCACCCAAATTTCGCAAGGACAACCACTTCACAATATTATGTCAACTCCAGTTTTGAATTACCCCAATCGCTTTTTGTGACACCCCATACAAAATCATCATGTACGATTCGTCAACAACGGGACCTTTACATGGTCAAATACTACATGCTGTTTGAAAACCAGTTTTGCATTCATAAAAAGATAGCTTTTACAAAAGATAACGTGACACAAAGTTCGTTACAAAGTCATAATTTGAAAATAACATAAGTTACGAATGCAAGATAAAAGTTCCATGATTGAGACATCTCTAAGTAATGCAGCGGAAATCTAACACAGTAGGTCCATAACAGCAAGTCTAAAACACCAAGATAGCAAGTCTAACAGCGGAAGCAACATCGTCTAAGCACCTGAGAAATACTCACTGAAAAGTCAACACGAATGTTGGTGAGCTATTGTTTGTAAACAGTAAAGTAATGTAGACCACGAGTTATCGTATTCAAAACAGTATGAAAAGTATATGCTTGTCCGTGGGAACCCGATAACTAACTTAACGTAATAGTAATACCCCCTAAAAGTACACTTGGCGAGTGCGTATGTCCTCGAAGTATCAAACACCCGTTAAATGCTAGCGCGACTAGCCCGAGTGAGGATGTCAAACCCTATGGATCCATATCTAATATTCGCGTTCACCGGTTCAAAACCAATGATTAAACGTTACCGTGCTAAGGGGAATGTTTATGCCGTTATATAACCCACACATATGTAAAGTTTAAGTTCACGTGTCAAGTAAGTAAAACATAAAAAGTGCATGTATTCTCAGTCCCAAAAATAGTAAAAGTAGTAAAGGGAAGCTATAACTCACAGTGACTAAGCAGTAAAAGTCGATACGAAATGTATGCAGGTAGTAAGTCGGTCCGAAAGATCGTCAACCTAAGTCAAAGGTCACTAGGTCAGTATGTTGTCCCAATAAGTTAAAAGTGAATAAATTAAGTTTAAGTGTCATCATCATCATCATTCATCATCATAAAAGCTAAGTAAGTTTGACAAGAATAAGGATCAAAACAATAGGATGACTTCGGTCAGCTGCTACGACCTCTATACAAAACGAAAAGACGCGTAGTCAGTGGCTATGGATTCGTATATGAGTCCACTAACCGCTGACCAATTTTCAGAACCTAACTCGTCTTCGTTTGACCGTGGCGACGGTTTAAGTGAGAGTAGGTCAGAAATTTCAGCACAACGTTACAACGGTGTAGTGACTTTCGGAGGGCTATAAATCCTAAACCGTATATGGGATTAAGACGAGGACTAAACAAAAAGTCATATACTCGAAACGAAATAACTGAAAATCAATTTTTCCAGAAGTCCAGGAATCTGATCAGATCCCGAAAAATAGTAAACAATTGCTCTAGTGGGGATCTTGGTGCTTGATGCTCATCACGGTTCTTATCCTGGATGCTTGTAGCTTCAAGTGTACAACTCATTGATGGGTTAGCATCACCTTGAGCAAGATTCTACCATCAACACACAATATGTTAAGACCAAGTAAGAACACAACTCATTTAAGAGTCTTAGATGGATGATGAACCAAGGTTACATCATATCCTTAGTCTTAACACAATTACAAGTTCTATTTACAGTGAAAGCTACAAACTTTACTTCAATCAAACAAGTATGAACATAATCTAAATCAAATAAAGTGATGGAACCCTAAGCTAGAGAGCTTGGATCCTTTTCACACAAGTTATAAGATTACAAAGCTAGAAAGCTCGAACCTTTACAAGATTAATGAGACCATAAGCTATAAAGCTAAGATCTTTAACAAAATAATGAAAGTAATGAGACCATAAGCTAAAAATCTAAGATCTTTAACATAATAATGAGAACCTAAGCTAAAAAGCTTGGATCTTTAGTGTTCTTGAAGATCTTGAAGCATAAAGCTTGGATCCTTAAGATACATGAAGATTAAAAATACAAGTTTGAATCTTTATAACAAAATAATAAGATTAATGCTAAAAGATTTAGATCTACAAAGTAGGTGAAGATTCAAAGCTAGAAAGCTTGAATCTTCCATGTTCTTGAAGGATTCAAATCCATGTTTGAATCTACAAGATGTAATCAAGATCAAAAGCTAAAAAGCTAGACCCATGATGATGATGATGAATTCGTAAGAGAGAGAGGAAGAAGAAGAAGAAGAAGAAAAATCATTACTTACACTTTTTAGAGAGAGAAAGAACTAGAGAAAGAATTAGAGAGTTAGTGTGTGTAAATTACAAATGAAATCAAGTGTAAAATGGATGAAATAAGGCTTGTATTTATAAGTGGTGAGGGTGTGGGAGGGGTGAGTTGGCCGTGGGTATGAGGAGGGGACAAGGGGGACACCTTTTCGCTTTTTGGTTAATGGTTGTCTAAAGTTGGTGCTTATGTTAGGATCCCATGCAACATTAAGGATAATACTTGACAAATATGCTAGTATGTTCCCTCTAATAAATGGGCATTTGTTTTACTTATTAATGGGTCACTAGTTACTTATAGTTGGGCTAATTAAATAGTCCACTAACTAGTGTAGGGTGGGCTAAGGTCCAACAAGGTAGAAAGTCCAACAAGACTAACTAGTGTGCTCTAGTAAATTACTAAGCGTAATTAAGCATCCAAAAACCCAAGTAACTGTTATTATAAAATAACAATTAGTATTTCATAGTCATAATATTCCGATTACGACAAAAGTTAAACGTGTACGCAGTACGCAGTTCGTTAAAAACGTCAAGTAACACTAACGGTCATAAAGGCTTCCGGGGGTTAAGTTAAGTATCCTACGTACTTAATGATACGTTTTAACATATAAACAAAAGTAATCAACATGTAGGGAGTCCCAGAGTATAATATAGCTCAAGTACGCACAAATACGCAGTTTTGTGAAAACACAAAGCACAAAAGCAAGTCGAAAAAGTCGGGTCGTTACATTACCCACCTGTTAATGAAAATTTCGTCCCGAAATTTTAGGCTGAGGTAGACGGTAGAGTCGGGAAGAGGTGAGGATACTTCTGCATCATTTGATCCTCTCATTCCCATGTAAACTCTGGTCCTTGTTTTGCATTCCATCGTACTCGGACGATCGAAATCTTGTTGTGTTTCAAGGTCTTGACCTCACGGTCCATAATTTCAATAGGTTCTTCCACAAAATGGAGTTTGTCATCAATCGTAAGCTCCTCAAGTGGTATGATGAGTTCTGGTTCTGCAAGACACTTCTTCAGATTCGACACGTGAAAAGTAGGATGAACGGAGCTCAATTGTGTCAGAAGATCTAAACGGTAAGCAACGGGTCCAATACGCTCTAAGATCTCGAAAGGACCAATATATTGCGGATTCAACTTCCCATGCTTTCCGAAATGGATTACACCTTTCCAATGTGCGACCTTCAACATAACTTGGTAGCCGATTTAAAATTCGCGATCCCCGCATTTAAGGTCGGCATAACTCTTCTGACGATCACGGTCCGTCTTGAGCCTCGCTTGAATTTGAACAATCTTCTCTGTTGTCTCATGGACTAACTCGGGTTCGGTGATTTGCTTCTCACCTACTTCGGCCTAACAAATAGGAGAATGACACTTACAGCCATACAACGCTTCGAAAGGTGCGGCATTAATACTCGAATGATAGCTGTCGTTGTAAGAAAATTCGGCTAGCGGCAAATGCTTTTCTTAAGCTTTTCCGAAATCAATAACGCAAGCACGCAACATGTCCTCCAAAGTCTGAATCATTCGTTCTCTTTGTGTAACGACCCGGAAATTTCGACCAAATTTAAACCTTAAACTCTTTATGTATCCGACACGATAAGCAAAAACCTCAATGTTGAGTCTAGAAAATCTGAAATCTATATCTGAAAGATTAGTTACCCTTTTACCCTGCCTGACGATTCACGAACAACCTATAATTTAAAACTCGAAACCGTCATGATTTATATATACGATTTACTTTCTTAAACGATGCTATTTCAAATTAAAATTTTACGTATTAAGTCATTTTATTTTTATGATATAACTTTTGTAATTTTTTTTAAGAAACGAAGTTAAATTAAAAATGTACAATTTGTAAAGCACAACGTACAACAATGTATAGCTTAAATAGTTGAACCGAAATTAATTCATTTACTATTTATATAAATAGTAAATGAAATGAAATTAATTAATTTACTATTCACATGAAAATGACATGATAGAAATTATTAATTATAAGTTACATAATATACCCCTAAAGTATTTGAGAAATACAACTTTTTAAATTCTAAAGATTCGTAAGATTTAAAATTGAATTATTATATATTATTTATTTTACACGTTTTAAAAATTTTATATTATTATATTATTTTATTATTACTTTATTTTAATTATTATATTATATTTATATTATTATATTAAATATATATGTATATATATATCACACACGCACACTTACACAAACACATAAGTACTCCATATTTATTTCTTTTATTTCTCTTTCTTTTTCTATTTTCTTTCTACTTATCTATCTAAAATTTATCATAATATTTACTTTTATTATTAACTATACTACTAATTATATTATGATTTATATTATCAAAATCAATATTATGATGATCTTATTAGTAGTAAGTGTTATGAGTGTTAATAATTCTATGACGGGGTTCTGCCCAAATATTTTCAAAACAAGATTATGAGTGGGATAAAACTAAGAAGATTATGGGTCAAATTATGGAAGTAATGGGTATGGATCGGGGGTTTTGCTCGTGAGACAAACTAGTGTTTGTCATCTCCGTTGCGTCTGAATAATATCCTGCAATATTGAATCTCAATATTGATACGTGAGCACTTTAAACTTAACTTTTAATTTACTTTTAGTGTATCCCTGACTAGTGCTCGAGAGGTTAGGATCGTGTACATTTTTATATCTATTTTTGTTAAAATATATTTAGGATAGAATCTGAATTAGTTACTTTTGCGGTTAAGATAAGGTATATGAATAATATGTTTTTGGAAAGGTGGCGAAAAACTATAAACTTTTCATTTAGATGTCGAATAAATTCGACAGACAGATTTGAAGTTATAGCCAATTGAACTTTCGTACAAATTAATAAAAATGAATATTTTATTTTTACGTTATCATCAACAATATTATTATTGAATTATTATAGTTACGATTTTATTAATATTCTTATTAAAATTTTCAAACTATTATGTTGATCGCATTTGTTATTAAAATTATTAGATTATTATCAACAACGTTAAAAATATCATTTTTATTTAAAAGTAATTTTTAGAGATGTTATTACTATAATTGCTATGATTATTTTTGATAAATGAAAACAAATCATATTTTTAACAAATTAGTATTTTGATTATTATTATTATTAAAACTATTAAATTATTATTATTAAAATTAACATATTCATTAAAAGTAGTGTTTTAAATAAAAATAATGTAGTTATTAAAAAAAATGCCATTTTTTTTATTATTTAATATATTTATATAAAATTCTATTAAAAGAAATATATTGATAAATTTTGTAAAAATATTTTAAAATGTAAAAACAATAATATTTAAGCATGTACAAATTTTTGGGAAATTATTTTGAGTCAAATACAACCTTTTTAACTTTTGTAGATTAGTCTCGAGCATTAGGATTGGTACACTATAATTTGATTTTATTTGTTAATTAGATATTAATCGATATATAAATATATAATTAATTAGGTTCGTGAATCGAAGGCCAACCTTATAAGTTATCAATGATGTTATATGTATTTTTACTACAAAATACAATTGGTGAGTTTCATTTGCTCCCTTTTTAATTGCTTTTGCAATATATATATTTTTGGGACTGAGAATACATGCGATGCTTTTATAAATGTTTACGAAATAGACACAAGTACTTAAAATACATTCTACGTTGAGTTGTACCACTGGCATACTTCCCTGTAGCTTGGTAACTAATATTTACAGCGGTATTGTAAACGCGAATCCTGTTGATAGATCTATCGGGCCTGACAACCCCAACCGGGCTGGACGACCAGTATTCAACGGTTGCACAGTACTTCGTTTTGTGACTACACTCGGTACAGTGTAGTGAGATTTCATATTAAAGGGAATATGCGACGTGATTAAATGTTAAGTATGGTTACCAAGTGCTCAACCACTTAGAATGCTTTTATACACTCGCGAGTGTACAGATATTTATAACTATGAAATCTTGTGGTCTATTGAAATTTCTGATAACTGTTGTTATGTTAAACCTATGAACTCACCAACCTTTGGGTTGACACTTTAAAGCATGTTTATTCTCAGGTACGAATTAAGACTTCCGCTGTGCATTAGCTCATATTAAGGATACTAGTTGGGACCATTTAAGCCATGATACAAGAACGTTGCATTCGAGTCATTGAAGATCATTAAGGGCTAATATTAAGTCATTTGGATATTGTGAAATGTTAGACGAACATATCAATTTTGATGTAATGATAGATTGTCTTTTTAAGAATAAATGCAACGTTTGTAAAATGTATCATATAGAGGTCAAATACCTCGCGATGTTATCAACTATTATAATTCGTTTGTAATCAATATGGACGTTGTCCGAATGGATTAGGAACGGACCGTTATAGGTGGTATCAGAGCGTTGGTCTTAGCGAACCAGGTCACCCATTAGTGTGTCTAACTGGTAGCTGTTAGGATACATTAGTGAGTCTGGACTTCGACCGTGTCTGCCTGTCAAAAAGTTTTGCTTATCACTTTAGTCGGAAATCATCTGCTTATCATCTTTAGGGAATTGCCTGCTTAGCATTCTTAAGTCTAGACACGTCTTACTGCATTTAGTGCATCGATAGTGTATAGACGAAATTCATATCTTAGCGCATCCTAGATTTGCCTGACATATGCCGTAAATTCTTTTGAAGACTATGAAATCTTTGGAAATATATATAGATATTCTATATAGTTAGAATATCATACGACATCCGAAAATCATTTCACATCGAGGAACCTTTCTATCCACTAAATTACTCTTTTGGCGATAAACCTGAAACACTTACCGACGAACTTGTTCGAGAAACCATTTCTTTTCCCCTTTTTACGGATATCTCATCATAATTATATACCATCTCATATTCCGAATTTTATACATCTGCGCGCTTCAATCGCCAATCATTCCGGTGTACAAGTATAAGTTAACAAATTTCGCGTTCGTGTGACAGCTATGGAAAATATGTGCGACGGTTACAAACACCAGCAGCAGCCACAACCGCGTCGTAAACCTCAATGTCATAAACTATACCTTGAGTATATTCACCGTTCTATGTATTGTTCTATCTACTAAATTTTCGTTCGACATATCGTTCTATATCGATTACCTTCGCTTTACGTTTTACCTCATACATCTTCGTTCGACAGGGCAATTATGTAATCTCTAATATTTTAGAGATCATGTAATCAAGTGCCAACAATAAATCAAATGAGTATAATATTCTATTGACTCATTAAATTTCTAATTACATCTGAAGAAAATATATATGCAAGTATATTTTCATAAAGATTGTAATTAAAAATTCTTTCGTACAAACTGTTAATGATGAGAATATTTTAACGGGTGGGTAGCACCCGAGGAATATTTAGAATTCACATTAATAAGTTACACTGTACATTCTTCGAATCTGATTCAACGATTATCTATTATCCTACTCACAACCACCGATATTAGTATCCGCTTATCCCAGAATAACCATTCTCATTTAAATTTCATATTCGGATTTTGACTTATCAGAATCCAACAAGTGGCATAATGAAGAAAACATTGGATATATTAAAATTGTTAGAAACACACGATTTAACTAATTGAAAATCTATTAAGAATTTCACGCTAACTGTTCCGGCTAACTGTTCCCAGCTAACTGATTAACATTTAATTTATCGCAATTTACATTTCCGCAATTTACATTCTCGCAATTTTATTTATCGTCATTTAATTTCTGTTATTTACTTTTATGCATTTTTAAGTCGGGACACATGTACGCAATACGACGGATTAATTCTGAGACAACACGGTACATGGGTCATGATATATATTTATTTATTTTACGCACTTTAAATAAACGGGACACGTATACAAGGTTCGACTTATCATATTGACCCATCTATATATATATTTCGAAACAATCGTAGACACTCTATATGTGAAGGTGGGAGATGGCTATACAGGGTCGGAGTTGATTCCAAAATATATATATACTTTGAGTTGTGATCGACACCGAGACCGGTACACGGATCACGATATGTATTATTTAATTCGAATATTATATACATATATATATATATATATATTATTTAACTATTGTACTATTGGACAATCGAACTAACAGACTGCTAACTATGGACAAGTAAAAATTAATTAAAATACTGACTATAACATATGAAACTAAACAATTCTTCAAGTTTGCCACTTGATTCTATCATAAACCTCATTCGTATCTTGACAATTACAAATCGCATTCACAACTTTTCATGATACTTGAAAACACTTCGATCGAGAAGTCAAACCCGTTGTACCTCGTCTACAGAAGAAAATATTTATGCACCTGCAAACTCTCGAATCCAAATTCATAGTTTAACACATACCGTGTTGAATCCTATGCTATTTATTAGCGAAAACAACCCTACAATTCCTTTCCAAAGTAGCCAATTTTGTCACAGCACCACTTCGACTTCTCAGTAAGACTACTCCTACTATAACCTCAATATTTATACCATGTCCTTTCGCCGTCATTACCGGAGAATCTTTTATATATCACAACATCACCAGCAGCAACTCGTTATCTTCTTGGCGAAATCCGCAATCAGTAATTTCGAAAATCTCGTAGAAATTCTTCCGTCATACCTACAACGTCTATCCCTAAGAGTTACATATTTCGAATGTGAAGTTTCTGGAAAACACCCTGGACTATGAAGTAGTTCTTAAAATGCTGATAAAGCAGCAAAGATCATAAACGACTTTAACAGTCAAAAGTTTGATGACAAAGAATAGTAAGGTGGTAAAGCTGAGAAAAAGAGAAGGTTTGGAACTGGAAAACGGATTGAGCAAAGTATGAAGGAGGCCGTAAACAAATGGTGAAAACGGAACCTGTCTTTAAAGGATCCAAATGATCCAGCGTCTGCTGAAACCGTTAGTAAGAACTCTACTCCTTATTTTTAAACTTTTCAAGATGATATTCTTCATCATCATCTTATCTTAGATATTATAAGATATCTTCATATCTTTCGTTATACATATTCTCCATATCTCTGGAGATATTTCCACAACTATTCCTATCTGCGATCATTTATCTCCCCGTAACATCTGCATTACAACATAAAAGAAACTGTGTTAGTTTCTAACTTCTGAAACCTCCGAGTTTAAAATATGAATGTTTTGAAGTAGTGTTGGGAACTGATGCATGAATTAATATAAAATAATGAAACTTGATCAACTTCATTATATTACAGTAAGTCATGTTAAGTTTCTAATGAAGCATGATGATTCACAGTACCATCATCATGTGCCATGTTACACGGCTCTTACATTCTATCCAATCTCCAAACATATTAGAACGTATCACCCTGATAGTTCTAATTTTCCAAAATATCCTGGTAATTTGACCAATCAAAATCGTGCCATTACCATTTCTTTCTGATAGCATTAGTTATATTCATTCCAAATCGCTTGGTTCGAGGACGGGAAGAAGAAACGTAGGGACAAAACACCAGAATAGAAATGGGAACATAAACCACAACAAATAAGAGAGAGCATTAACTGTGGATGACAATGATTTTAAGGGATAGGAGTAGGAACATCGAAATATAAGGGAAGATATAAAACCTAACAACAACCCTGAAACTACAAACCGTGCATATCAATACGTATGGCAACGTAAAGGCACGGGAGAATTAAAAACATTATAATTCCAAGGAAAGGATAAAAGAGAATAGATTCTTCTGGTGATAGATGAAAAAGAAGAATGAAAGATATGAAAGTTAGAAATATAACAAGGATTAGAATGGGATGGAGCATTTTAGCGAATGTCTTAAAGTAGGAACTAAAGAGAAAGAATAGAAGATGTGGGAAGTAAGAAAGGGAAGGAGGTAAATTTATAGTGAAATATTCGACAAAGAAATCAAAACAGATTGCTGCGTTAAATCAAAGAAGATCCTGATCGCCGCAAAAACTAAATCTTATTACCTAAGATTTTCCTCAAAACCCTTAAATTCCGGAAATCGATCATAATCACGTCATCGGTTACAACAATTCTATATTTAATCATTTCACTCTCTTTTGTAATAGCTTCGCTCGTACGCTTCACATGATCGAAATGTTTTATCCATATCTATCAAAAATGATAAAACTTCATTTTCATCTCATAATCGTCATGAAAACATTTCCATTGTTATCTATAACAACCTCTACCAAATTTCGGGGACGAAATTTCTTTAACAGGTGGGTACTGTAACGACCCGGAAATTTCGACCAAATTTAAACCTTAAACTCTTTATGTATCCGACACGATAAGCAAAAACCTCAATGTTGAGTCTAGAAAATCTGAAATCTATATCTGAAAGATTAGTTACCCTTTTACCCTGCCTGACGATTCACGAACAACCTATAATTTAAAACTCGAAACCGTCATGATTTATATATACGATTTACTTTCTTAAACGATGCTATTTCAAATTAAAATTTTACGTATTAAGTCATTTTATTTTTATGATATAACTTTTGTAATTTTTTTTAAGAAACGAAGTTAAATTAAAAATGTACAATTTGTAAAGCACAACGTACAACAATGTATAGCTTAAATAGTTGAACCGAAATTAATTCATTTACTATTTATATAAATAGTAAATGAAATGAAATTAATTAATTTACTATTCACATGAAAATGACATGATAGAAATTATTAATTATAAGTTACATAATATACCCCTAAAGTATTTGAGAAATACAACTTTTTAAATTCTAAAGATTCGTAAGATTTAAAATTGAATTATTATATATTATTTATTTTACACGTTTTAAAAATTTTATATTATTATATTATTTTATTATTACTTTATTTTAATTATTATATTATATTTATATTATTATATTAAATATATATGTATATATATATCACACACGCACACTTACACAAACACATAAGTACTCCATATTTATTTCTTTTATTTCTCTTTCTTTTTCTATTTTCTTTCTACTTATCTATCTAAAATTTATCATAATATTTACTTTTATTATTAACTATACTACTAATTATATTATGATTTATATTATCAAAATCAATATTATGATGATCTTATTAGTAGTAAGTGTTATGAGTGTTAATAATTCTATGACGGGGTTCTGCCCAAATATTTTCAAAACAAGATTATGAGTGGGATAAAACTAAGAAGATTATGGGTCAAATTATGGAAGTAATGGGTATGGATCGGGGGTTTTGCTCGTGAGACAAACTAGTGTTTGTCATCTCCGTTGCGTCTGAATAATATCCTGCAATATTGAATCTCAATATTGATACGTGAGCACTTTAAACTTAACTTTTAATTTACTTTTAGTGTATCCCTGACTAGTGCTCGAGAGGTTAGGATCGTGTACATTTTTATATCTATTTTTGTTAAAATATATTTAGGATAGAATCTGAATTAGTTACTTTTGCGGTTAAGATAAGGTATATGAATAATATGTTTTTGGAAAGGTGGCGAAAAACTATAAACTTTTCATTTAGATGTCGAATAAATTCGACGGACAGATTTGAAGTTATAGCCAATTGAACTTTCGTACAAATTAATAAAAATGAATATTTTATTTTTACGTTATCATCAACAATATTATTATTGAATTATTATAGTTACGATTTTATTAATATTCTTATTAAAATTTTCAAACTATTATGTTGATCGCATTTGTTATTAAAATTATTAGATTATTATCAACAACGTTAAAAATATCATTTTTATTTAAAAGTAATTTTTAGAGATGTTATTACTATAATTGCTATGATTATTTTTGATAAATGAAAACAAATCATATTTTTAACAAATTAGTATTTTGATTATTATTATTATTAAAACTATTAAATTATTATTATTAAAATTAACATATTCATTAAAAGTAGTGTTTTAAATAAAAATAATGTAGTTATTAAAAAAAATGCCATTTTTTTTATTATTTAATATATTTATATAAAATTCTATTAAAAGAAATATATTGATAAATTTTGTAAAAATATTTTAAAATGTAAAAACAATAATATTTAAGCATGTACAAATTTTTGGGAAATTATTTTGAGTCAAATACAACCTTTTTAACTTTTGTAGATTAGTCTCGAGCATTAGGATTGGTACACTATAATTTGATTTTATTTGTTAATTAGATATTAATCGATATATAAATATATAATTAATTAGGTTCGTGAATCGAAGGCCAACCTTATAAGTTATCAATGATGTTATATGTATTTTTACTACAAAATACAATTGGTGAGTTTCATTTGCTCCCTTTTTAATTGCTTTTGCAATATATATATTTTTGGGACTGAGAATACATGCGATGCTTTTATAAATGTTTACGAAATAGACACAAGTACTTAAAATACATTCTACGTTGAGTTGTACCACTGGCATACTTCCCTGTAGCTTGGTAACTAATATTTACAGCGGTATTGTAAACGCGAATCCTGTTGATAGATCTATCGGGCCTGACAACCCCAACCGGGCTGGACGACCAGTATTCAACGGTTGCACAGTACTTCGTTTTGTGACTACACTCGGTACAGTGTAGTGAGATTTCATATTAAAGGGAATATGCGACGTGATTAAATGTTAAGTATGGTTACCAAGTGCTCAACCACTTAGAATGCTTTTATACACTCGCGAGTGTACAGATATTTATAACTATGAAATCTTGTGGTCTATTGAAATTTCTGATAACTGTTGTTATGTTAAACCTATGAACTCACCAACCTTTGGGTTGACACTTTAAAGCATGTTTATTCTCAGGTACGAATTAAGACTTCCGCTGTGCATTAGCTCATATTAAGGATACTAGTTGGGACCATTTAAGCCATGATACAAGAACGTTGCATTCGAGTCATTGAAGATCATTAAGGGCTAATATTAAGTCATTTGGATATTGTGAAATGTTAGACGAACATATCAATTTTGATGTAATGATAGATTGTCTTTTTAAGAATAAATGCAACGTTTGTAAAATGTATCATATAGAGGTCAAATACCTCGCGATGTTATCAACTATTATAATTCGTTTGTAATCAATATGGACGTTGTCCGAATGGATTAGGAACGGACCGTTATACTTTGTCCGTCAGTTTGCGGGTGATACGCAGTGCTCATGTCGAGACGTGTTCCCAAGTTTTCTTGCAAGGAACGCCAAAATCTAGAAGCAAAATGGGTATCGCGATCTGAGATAATCGATAAGGGTACACCGTGGTGAGATACAACTTCCTTTATGTATAGCTGCGCCAGTCTTTCCATCGTATCAGTTTCCTTCATGGCTAGGAAGTGAGAAGATTTGGTAAGACGGTCAACGATAACCCAGATGGTATCATAACCTCCTACCATCTTCGGTAGCTTTGTGATGAAATCCATTGTTATTCTTTCCCACTTCCATTGCGAGATTTCGGGTTGTTGGAGTAATCCAGATGACTTTTGATGTTCGACTTTGATCTTCGAACAAGTCAAACACTTTCCAACATAAGCTGCAACATCCCTTTTGAGGTTCGGCTACCAATATTAAACCTTGAGGTTGTGGTACATCTTACCAGCTCCTGGATGAATCGAATACCTTGACTTGTGGGCTTCGTCTAGAATAAGGCTCCGTAAATCTTCATATTTAGGCACCCAAATTCTTCCGGAAAAGTATCGGAGTCCAGTCTCCTTGACCTCAAATCGAGAAACGAGAATGTTCAAGTGCTCTTGAGAAATATTCTCCTCCTTGAGAGCCTCGTCTTGAGCTATGCGAATCTGGTTATTGAGATTCGTCTGAATGGTGATGTTTAAGGCACGGACGCGAAGAGGTATCATTCTCTCCTTTAGGCTCAAGGCATCAGCTACAACATTTGCCCTTCCGGGATGATAACGTAGTTCACAATCATAGTCATTCAACGTCTCGATCCACCGTCATTGTCTCATATTCAGCTGCTTCTGGTCGAAAATGTGTTGGAGGCTTTTGTGATCGGTGAAGATAGTACTCTTGGTTCCATAAAGATAGTGTCTCCACAGTTTTAGTGCAAAGACAACGACTCCAAGTTCAAGATCGTGCGTTGTGTAATTTCGCTCGTGAATCTTCAGTTGTCGAGAGGCGTAAGCAATAACCTTCGTTCTTTGCATCAATACACAACCAAAACCATTTTTTGAGGCATCACAGTACACAACAAAATCATCACTGCCTTCGGGAAGAGATAGGATAGGTGCGGTGGTTAACTTCTACTTCAAGGTTTGAAATGCCGACTCTTGCTCGGCTTCCCAAACGAACTTCTTCCCCTTATGAGTTAATGCAGTCAAAGGACGTGCAATCAGAGAGAAACCTTCAATGAATCTTCAGTAATAACCAGTGAGGCCTAAAAATTGGCGGATATGAGTAGGAGTAGTGGGAGTTTCCCATTTGCTGATAGCTTCGATCTTTGCGGGATCAACTTTGATACCCTGGTCGCTCACAATATGACCGAGAAATTGAACTTCCTTCAACCAAAATTCGCACTTGGAGAATTTGGCATAAAGTTGCTCTTGTCTCAAGAGTTCTAGCATGAGTCGAAGATGTTGTTCATGTTCTTCTTCACTTCTGGAATATATGAGGATATCATCTATGAAGATGATAACGAACTTGTCCAGGTAGGGTTTGCATACTCGATTCATGAGATCCATGAATACAACAGGTGCGTTGGTTAAACCGAATGGCATCACAAGAAACTCATAATAACCATAACGGGTTCTAAACGCAGTCTTCATGACATCGCTCTCCTTCACCCTCAACTGGTGATATCCTGATCGTAAATCGATCTTAGAGTAAACGCTTGATCCTTGCAGCTGATCGAAAAGATCGTCAATTCTGGGAAGAGGATATCGATTCTTAATCGTCAGCTTGTTCAGCTCATGATAATCGATACACATGCGGAAAGATCCGTCCTTCTTCTTCACAAACAAAACAGGTGCGCCCCAAGGCGATGAACTCGGTTGGATAAATCCACGGTCTAGCAATTCCTACAGTTGACTCTGCAACTCTTACAGTTCGGAAGGTGCTAGTCGATAAGGTACGCAAGCTACGGGTGCAGCTCCTGGCACTAGATCGATCTGAAACTCTACTGATCTCGGCGGCGGTAATCCAGGTAACTCTTCTGGAAAGACGTCGGGAAATTCGTTCACAATTCGTACATCATCAACGCTCTTCCCCTCGGTTTCTAACTTCTTCACATGCACCAGAATAGTAAAACGTCCCTTCTTCATAACCTTTTTTGCCTTCAAGCAACTAATAAGGTTCAACTTCGGACTACATCTATCTCCGTAAACAATCAGAGGCTCACCATCATCGCGAGGTATCCGAAGAATCTTCTCACCACAGATAACTTCGGCTCTTACCTTGGACAACCAGTCCATACCGACAATCACATCAAAACTTCCCAACTTGATGGGTATCAATTCAATCTCGAAATCTTCACCAGCTAAGTTTATAATACCTCCTCGACCAATTTGGTCGACTTTCTCAAGTTTTCCATTGGCTACTTCAACAAGCATAATCTCCTCCAAAGGTACTGACGACCAATCTATCTTAGAGCAAAAGTGTCTATCTACATAACTCCTATCGGCACCGGTGTCAAACAGAACAGAAGCTAATAGGTTATTGATAGTGAATGTACCTGTGACCAAATCAGGATCCTCACGGGCATCCCTGGCGTTCATGTTAAAAACTCTCCCACGTGCTAGTCAGGCATCCTTCTTCTTGTTCGGGCACTCATTATTGAAGTGGCCCTGTTGACCGCACTCAAAACACTTTCTTGGTCCAGTAGGGTTTGTTTTCACAGCTGGGGTGGTAATCTTGCAGTCCCTGCCAATGTGTCCAGTCCTTTTACACTTTTCACAGACCACGTTGCAGTACCCTGTATGATGCTTGTAGCATCTCTTACACTGCGAAAGACTACCCTTGTAGTTAGGGTTCGAGCTAGGGTTCGGGTTGGGGTTCCTCCAGTCGTTGTTTCCCTTGAAACCCTCATGCCTCTTAGCTGGGTTCTGATCAAAGACCTTCCCTTTGTTGCTTTCCCACTTACACTTCTCATAACTAGCTCCTGATTCTGATTTCACTTTCTCTGGTTCCTTGCGGATGATCTGGTTCATCAGGGTGTGCGCCATACGCATAGATTCCGGGACATCTGCTAGTTTCGAAGAGGTAACATTTCCCTGAATGGTCTTGGGAAGTCCCCACAAGTATCGTTTCATTCGTTTAAATTCAGGGGTAACCATCGTGGGGCACATCAAGGCTAACTCTAAATATCTTCGGTTATAGCCATCAAAGTCGGTTCCTACAACCTTCAGCTCCCAAAACTCAGCTTCCATTTTCTGAATTTCGGTTTGGGGGCAATACTCCTCGATCATAGCACTCCTAAACTCCTCCCACGGGGTAGCATAAGCCTCGTCAATTCATTTAGCCTGAGCAAGCGTGTTCCACCAGGTTAAAGCGCCGTCCGACAGAGTACAGGAGGCGTACTTAGTTTTGTTCCCTTCCGAGCAGTTGCTCACTCGGAACACAGCTTCCAACTTCTTAAACCATCTTGTCAGTCCAACTGGCCCTTCAGTACCACTGAAATTGTGGGGCTTGCAGCTCTGGAATTCCTTGTAGGTACACCCGTTCTGAACAGCTGGGTTGGCCAGTGGAGCTGGAGCAGGGTTGGCATTCGCTATAGCTCCGGCTACTCTAGCAACAATCATTTCCTCAATCTGTGCCGCTGTGGGCGTTTCCCTTGGGACTCTTCCATTTGCCATTGTTCCTCTGAACGAAAGTTTCGACTTACGTCAAAATTCCGCATTCCATAATATTATAGCATAAGGCACCCAGTATGGAACATAACACACAATTAAGTAAAGCAACCAGATACAGATACCACAAAATCATCATACAGTAGCGTAAATAGAACACCGTACAAAATTCAAACAACATTAAGTTCTATTCATTAATAAGAAAGTTGCCTACATCCGCATAAAGTTCGTACAATACATGAGTAAAATATGAAATTACTAACAGAGTTACATAAGGAAAACTAATACAATAATCCTACGGTGAAGGTGGGACACCTGATCCTCGAGCTCAGTTACCCGAGCACGGAGGGCATGCACTTCCCTCGTCAGTTCCTCGAAGATGGGGGATCCTGGTGGGGCAGGTGGTGCAGATGTTGCGAATGGTGCAGGTGGTGCAGATGTAGACGAAACAGTGCAGGTGGTCTTACGTATGAATGGATCGGCGGGATACGGTACGACCCTCTTACAGGTTGTGACCCTAACCAACTGTCCATGTGCATCCACGAATGGTCTTCCTCCGTTAATCTCTGGGATAACGGTACCATCGAAACGATACCGCTTCTTCGGCAGGGTAGAGAGTGGCTGCACGAGCTCCTCCTCATGGTCCTCCTTAAAATCCTCCTCGGGGTCCTCCTCACTGGAGTCGTCGGATGACGAATCGTCTGAATCATCTGAAGGTGGATCTGCCCGGCCGGTGGTCATAAGTCGATATCTGCTAGGTGGGATCGGTACGACACGTCCATCAGCGGTGCGTCTAGCCCAATGTCCATGCTCGTTACGAAAAGGACCGTCTCCATTTCCTCCAGGAATTACAGCATCGCCGGAATGGTGCTGTGGCTCCGGGAGTCTAGGGCTGGATGGTGCTGGAATCATCTCGGGATCCTCGTCTCCGTCTGAGACATCCATCAGGTCAAGCACGAGTCCACTAGAAGATGAATCTCCAGAGTCGTCGACGGGTAGCGGTGAGTCAGCAACAATCGTAGGCGAGGCAACAGTCGTCTCTGAGTCACTCTCGAAGTCAAAGGTCATGGGCAGCATGTCTATCATCTGAACAAGGAAAAATAACTTTTTCCATGTCAGTAAGACATATAGCAAGCACGTAATTAGGCACTACAGCATCTTAGCAGTACATATCATGGCAGTATTAACAAAATCCTATAAAAGTATCATGCAATCGAAAGTAGATAGTAGCATGCAGTAGCGAGAATAAGTAGTGGCATACATCAAGTACACATAATAGTAAAAGTAAGCAGTAGCATGCAGTAAGTTCCGCAGAAACAGTTAAACAAGCAAGTTGTAGATTAGTCCTATCAGTAAATCCTACTTGGCTCGGTCAAGACTCACTAATGCAACCTAATTCCCTACAACCGATGCTCTGATACCAAATGTGACGCCCCGTACAAAACCATCGTGTACGATTCGTCAACAACATGATCTTTACATGGTCAAATACTACATGTTGTTTGAAAATCAGTTTTGCATTCATAAAAAGATAGCGTTTACAAAAGATAACGTGACACAAAGGTCGTTACAAAGTCATAATTTGAAAATAACATAAGTTATGAATGCAAGATAAAAGTTCCATGATTGAGACATCTCTAAGTATTGCAGCGAAAATCTAACACAGCAGGTCCATAACAGCAAGTCTAAAACACCAAGATAGCAAGTCTAACAGCGGAAGCAACATCGTCTAAGCACCTAAGAAATACACTCTTAAAAGTCAACACGAATGTTGGTGATCTATAGTTTGTAAACAGTAAAGTAATGTAGACCACGAGTTATTGTATTCAAAACAGTATGAGAAGTATATGCTTGTCTGTGGGCACCCGGTAACTAACTTAACGTAATAGTAATACCCCCTAAAAGTACACTTGGCGAGTGCGTATGTCCTCGAAGTATCAAACACCCGTTAAATGCTAGCGCGACTAGCCCGAGTGGGGATGTCAAACCCTATTGATCCATATCTAATATTCGCGTTCACCGGTTCAAAATCAATGATTAAACGTTAGCGTGCTAAGGGGAATGTTTATGCCGTTATATAACCCACACATATGTAAAGTTTAAGTTCTCGTGTCAAGTAAGTAAAACATAAAAAGCACATGTATTCTCAGTCCCAAAAATAGTAAAAGTAGTAAAGGGAAGCTATAACTCATAGTGAATAAGCAGTAAAAGTCGATACGAAACGTATGCAGGTAGTAAGTCGGTCCGAAAGGTCGTAAACCTAAGTCATAGGTCACTAGGTCAGTATTTTGTCCCAATAAGTTAAAAGTGAATAAATTAAGTTTAAGTGTCATCATCATCATCATTCATCATCATAAAAGCTAAGTTAGTTTGACAAGAATAGAGATCGAAATAATAGGCTAACTTCGGTCAGCTGCTACGACCTCTATACAAAACGAAAAGACGCGTAGTCAGTGGCTATGGATTCGTATATGAGTCCACTAACCGCTGACCAATTTTCAGAACCTAACTCGTCTTCGTTTGACCGTGGCGACGGTTTAAGTGAGAGTAGGTCAGAAATTTCAGCACAACGTTACAACGGTGTAGTGACTTTCGGAGGGCTATAAATCCTAAACCGTATATGGGATTAAGACGAGGACTAAACAAAAATTCATCTACTCGAAACGAAATAACTGAAAATCAATTTTTCCAGAAGTCCAGGAATCTGATCAGATCCCGAAAAATAGTAAACAAGTGCTCTAGTGGGGTTCTTGGTGCTTGATGCTCATCACGGTTCTTATCCTTGATGCTTGTAGCTTCAAGTGTACAACTCATTGATGGGTTAGCATCACCTTGAGCAAGATTCTACCATCAACACACAATATGTTAAGACCAAGTAAGAACACAACTCATTTAAGAGTCTTAGATGGATGATGAACCAAGGTTACATCATATCCTTAGTCTTAACACAATTACAAGTTCTATTTAGAGTGAAAGCTACAAACTTTACTTCAATCAAACAAGTATGAACATAATCTAAATCAAATAAAGTGATGGAACCCTAAGCTAGAGAGCTTGGATCCTTTTCACACAAGTTATAAGATTACAAAGCTAGAAAGCTCGAACATTTACAAGATTAATGAGACCATAAGCTATAAAGCTAAGATCTTTAACAAAATAATGAAAGTAATGAGACCATAAGCTAAAAATCTAAGATCTTTAACATAATAATGAGAACCTAAGCTAAAAAGCTTGGATCTTTAGTGTTCTTGAAGATCTTGAAGCATAAAGCTTGGATCCTTAAGATACATGAAGATTAAAAATACAAGTTTGAATCTTTATAACAAAATAATAAGATTAATGCTAAAAGATTTAGATCTACAAAGTAGGTGAAGATTCAAAGCTAGAAAGCTTGAATCTTCCATGTTCTTGAAGGATTCAAATCCATGTTTGAATCTACAAGATGTAATCAAGATCAAAAGCTAAAAAGCTAGACCCATGATGATGATGATGAATTCGTAAGAGAGAGAGGAAGAAGAAGAAGAAGAAGAAGAAGAAGAAGAAGAAGAAAAATCAATACTTACACTTTTTAGAGAGAGAAAGAATTAGAGAGTAAGTGTGTGTAAATTACAAATGAAAGCAAGTGTAAAATGGATGGAATAAGGCTTGTATTTATAGGTGGTGAGGGTGTGGGAGGGGTGAGTTGGTCGTGGGTATGGGGAGGGGACAAGGGGGACACCTTTTTGCTTTTTGGTTAATGGTTGTCTAAAGTTGGTGCTTATGTTAGGATCTCATGCAACATTAAGGATAATACTTGACAAATATGCTAGTATGTTTCCTCTAATAAATGGGCATTTGTCTTACTTATTAATGGGTCACTAGTTACTTATAGTTAGGCTAATTAAATAGTCCACTAACTAGTGTAGGGTGGGCTAAGGTCCAACAAGGTAGAAAGTCCAACAAGACTAACTAGTGTGCTCTAGTAAATTACTAAGCGTAATTAAGCATCCAAAAACCCAAGTAACTGTTATTATAAAATAACAATTAGTATTTCGTAGTCATAATATTCCGATTACGAAAAAAGTTAAACGTGTACGCAGTACACAGTTCGTTAAAAACGTCAAGTAACACTATCGGTCATAAAGGCTTCCGGGGGTTAAGTTAAGTATCCTAAGTACTAAATGATATGTTTTAACATATAAACAAAAGTAATCAACATGTAGGGAGTCCCCAGAGTATAATATAGCTCAAGTACGCACAAATATGCAGTTTCGTGAAAACACAAAGCACAAAAGCAAGTTGAAAAAGTCGGGTCGTTACACTTTTCATAATTTCAACTGAGTCACAGACCCTGTAACTCTATAGCATTTGCATAAATGTATTCATTTGATAACAATCAATAATAGTAACGAGTTAATAGATGGCTCGCGCATTGTTGTGAGAAATGGTTTCGCTCAATACCTTAAACATTTTTAATAATAAACACGACATGTGCATTGCGGTAGTTGATCCATGATTTATGATTTATGTTTCATCTTTCGTTTCCTTTTCATTTGTTTCGAGAAATATATTGATCAATTTCGATTCTTTCTTTTTCTCTTGATTCTTTTCCAATCGAGATGTATAGATCATGTTTATGGATTAACGAAAAATGTGCAAAAGCTATATATATAGTGGTTTAATTCATGGCTAAGCAACTTTATTGGCTAAAAAATCAAAAAAAAATTATTTATTTTTTTAGATTCATAAATCTGCATTAAAATGCTCTATTAATCTATATTTTTATAAGCTAAAAACATTCGAAATCGTTAAAAAATATATGATCAATGATAATAATCGTGATGAATGATTAATTTATCATTGATCACGATTAATATCATTCATCATCGATCTTTTAAGGATTTCGTTGATTTTTATTGTAATATTTTTGTTTTCTTCAATCTGCATATTAAGATACTCTACAAAGATAATTTTTTCAAAAATGTTTTTTTAAAATTTAGCTTAACCATTCTTAACCGTTTTTAAACTTAGTCATGGATCGCGCTCATATACGTATATATATATATATATATATATATATATATATATATATATATATATATATATATATATATATATATATATATATATATATATATATGTATATATATATATATATGTATATGTATGTATATCTATGTATGTATGTATGTATGTATGTATGTATGTATGTATGTATGTATGTATGTATGTATATATATATATACATACATACATAGATATATATATATATATATATATATATATATATGTGTATGTGTATGTGTATGTGTATACATATATACATATGTGTATATGTATACATATATATATATGTGTATATGTATACATATACATATAAATATATAGATACATATATATATATATATATATATATATATATATATATATATATATATATATATATATATATATATACATATATATGTATATATGTATGTATACATATATATGTATATATGTATGTATATATATATATGTGTGTATACATATATATATATATATATATATATATATATATATATATATATATATATACATATATATGTATGTATATATGTATGTATATATGTATATAAATATACATTTATATGTATATATGTATGTATATATATATGTGTGTGTATACATATATACATATATATATATACATATATATATATATATATATATATATATATATATATACATATATATGTATGTATATATATATGTGTGTGTATACATATATACATATATATGTATACATATATATATATATATATATATATATATATATATATATATATATATGTATATATATATATGTGTGTGTATATGTATATGTATACATATACACATATGTATATATGTATACACATACATACACACACACATATATATATACATATATATATATATATATATATATATATATATATATATATATATATATATATATATATATATATATATATATATATATATATATATATAGCACTCTTTCGATAGTTTATAATTACGTATACTTTAAAAAGGTTTAAAAAGAATTGAAAAAAATAAAGTCTAATAGCCTTAAACTACATAATTTAAAACGATGATTTATAAAATTCAATACGACTTAAATTTGAGTGACTAATAAGTATATTGTTTAAAACGACTATCCATACGACTTAGATTTGGGTGACTAATAGTATATTAGAGTAATAACAATAATATCGATCAAAGACTCGCGGCGCGTTGATGCGTCAAAGTAAGATAGTCCTCCTATTTATAAAAACGGATAATTAATTTGATACAAATCAAATAAATAAGAAAAAAGACTAAAATAATGCGGAGTAGTATATAAACGCAATTTAATTAGTTACTTTTTATCTACTCAAATAAACAGACAATAAATTTAGGACAACCAAGAGTGTGCCCAAGTTTAGGCTTTTTATAAACAACCATCAATGGTGACTAATGTCATTTTCAACCGTGTTTGTGATATCACGGGCAGTTAGTGCACTTTTTGGTCAAAAAGTGTAAACTACGTGTGATTAGCCAGTGTCAATTCTGACATTTTATAACCGTTGTGTTATTTTTTGTGTCAGATATTAGGTAGGGCGATGTAGTAAAATATGATTGGAAATTGGGCGGGGAAAAATAGATTAAATATAAAAAAAATATGTATATGTATTTATTAAATTAGAAAAAAATCTTATTGGTTGAAGGCAAAAATTACGAATTTTGTTTTGCGTCACAAGTTCGACTGACGAAGCTGACAGACGCCTCGTTAGATGCTGTCAATTTTGTCCGTGTAATCTAACGGAGGTAACTAACGCATGGTTAGTATTGGTCTATATAACAACCAGACTTTTTCTTTTGTATTTTGTTAACGACCGTTAAAGAAATTAACGAATTCAAGCTTAGAGCTTAGGAAATGTCCTAGGTCGACTCTAAAACTAACACAGTTATGAAAACCGAGACTATTTGAATATGTGAAACCAACGAAACATGGGTAACTGGAATTACCAAAACTTTTTGGACTTGAATCATCATCATTATAAGCACTTAACGAAATAAATAAATAACAATAATGAAATCAATTAAATTAATTAAATGTAATTATTAAATATTAATTCTAGAATAATCCCTAAGACTCCTAGTCACTCTCAAATACTTAAACTCTATCCATGAAACAAAGAGTCCTAATGTTTTTCAACATTCTAATGAATAAATCCTAATGAGTTAGAAGTCCATCCCACTCTCTAATTACTCCCCTATATAAACACATGAATTAACCCCATAATTCATTCATAAAATTTACAAACTAGCTCAAAACTCTCTCCCTCTTTTTGTGAGTGTCGACCGAGAACCAAACCCCCACAACCACCACCATTCGGCAACCACCATCACCACCACAGAAAACCACTCCAATTCGCCATTGTTTGGCAACTATTACTGCTATTTTTTTCGGTTGCTGTTCGACACAAAGCAGCCTAAGAGCCGAAGCTTTTGCTGCTCCTTTCCACGACCCAAAACACCCCCAAAAAGGGGCTACGATTTTTGCTGATGTTGCTGCTAAACTTGCTGCTGCTGCTCTGTTTCTTTATCGCCATCAAATCACCTCTTTTTCTTGTTAAAACACTCCCAAGGTACATCATAAACTTAAAATTTTATTATACGTTTTATACATTCAAAATTCTTAGTTTATATGCTTATAATTATTATGATTATATAAGAAGTAAAGTTGATGAATGTTAATAAAGAATGAAGTTAATGATTATGAATATAAGTTATATATGTATGAATATGCATATGAACATGAATATGAATATAAGTTGATATTGATATAAATTTAATAAAAGATTGTGAGTTATAATTATAAACTAAACTTATGGATAGTATAAGTATGATTATTATATAATAGTATAAAAGATGAAGATAATAATATGGTTAAGAACTTGATGATAATAACTTGAACAAACATGAAAGTAATATAATTATGAAGATGATTAATGTGCAATATGAATAATAATTCGAGACTAAACATACATTAATATTATAAGTTTTAAAGATTATGAAGTATGAATTATGAACTTGAAGATTATATTATGGATATAAAGATGGTAAAGATGAATATTCATTGATAAACACATAAAGATTTAAGCTTTATCATATTGTATCATGAACTAATAACATATACTTAATGTATTAATGCTATACATGTATGTAACTATACATATAACATACAAACTTATATTAGGTAACATATACATTATATGTATATATAGTATACATGGAACATAATACTTGTGATGTATTCCTGTACACACAAAGAATACATAAGAACATATGATACATAGTAAGACAATAAAAACGTACTTAATATTCCTATATTAAGGACCCACACACAACACAAATTATACAAGAGTATAATATACAAAGTGAAACTATGATAACAAACGGATAACATACAACTCTTACGAATTTCACCGCTACTTACGATCATAGATTGTGTTTGCGGTGGCCATTTTGGGAATTGGCTTGCTGGATTTTCTGAACAGTCACGACTTATAGTCTGACCAAACGGATCCTGGCTCCCTGTTTCATCTGGCTGTCTATTGGCTTACTTGATAGGAACCGAAATCGTTATGCCTAGTTGTATAACATCTAACCATGAATATAGTAAACACACGAATCCTAGTAAGGAACTCATAAAACATAGAACAATTTTTGGGAAACACTTAAACAACAAGGAACAATGACAACTAAGATGACGATGTCAATGATCTGAGACTAACCAAACCCTATTGATATAGGTTGACTACTTTGGACCTACAACTTGAATACTTTGGTTATACTATAACTGTTGTGCATTAATGTGAGTTCATAGTCTCAACTTTTCTACTGTTTTAAACTGCTTTTAAACTATTGGAATGAGAATACTTGCTTCTTTATAACTGTTTTACAACGTAGACACGAGTACCTTAAACCGGTGTCACATGAGTTACAGACAAAAAATCCCTTAGCTCGGATATGTTAAGTATGCGCGAATCATATGGCAGATCTGTTGTGTTTGACAACCCTGCCCTACCTACTATGTGGTGCATGTTACTTCATAAACGCTACACTAGGTCGGTGTACACTATTAGGGGTATGAGAAGACTAATAATTAAGTGAGCAATTAAGCTTCATAATTCGACTGTTCGTGATTGTATACACTACTTTTAATATTGTTTTAAACTGAATCTCGTGGTATATGCCTACATTACATACTTTAAACCTATGAATTCACTCAACCATTGTGTTGACTTTTTAGCATTTTATTCTCAGGTGAATGATTGTAGCTAGCTTCCACAAACCAAAAGACTGTGTAGAGGTCAAGCATGACATCAATGGAGTCTTTTGAAACTATCATTTTAGCATTCATATTTTCTTTTCATTATTGTTCAAATACATTTACCTTGGTTTTACTTGACGTGTTTTGTGAAGCGTTGTAAGATTATGTTACTCTGATTTTCGTTAAATAAATGAATGCTACTTTTTTGAAAACGACGCATATAGTGTGTCGACTAGACTTTGATCTCAAAAGTAACACGCCACGTCAACCGCATTTTGACGGGGTGTTACATTCTAAGTGATTGGATGCTTGAGAATCTTAAAGGAAAATTCAAATTCAATCATCACTTACTACACTCGGTGGTCTTGCCTTTCGGAAAATAAATAGGACATCCGAAGTGGTGGATGGAGTAGTAAGTAAAAAGAACATATTGTACTTTTATATAGTTTTTACTAAATGTTATAAAAGAATAATAATTATTTTTATTAGAGAGAAAACCTCCTTATGAACGAGCACAGTGGTCCCCCATAAAGGGTAAATCTTGGGTAATCAAGCCCCCGAACGTGAGACATGGTATGCATACCCTCTGATCACACTCCTTTTCTGAACGATTTGACAGAGCCAGGAATCGAACACGGTGGTGTGTTTCATTGGGTTTTCAAACGATTGGTTGAGTTCTCCAGGATTAATTTCAATTGATGCTTTGTTAAATATTACAAACAATATATAATATTTTTTTCATTAATGAGTTATACGATTTAAAACTATATACTAGGTTGAGGCAATGTATTCACGAAAAATAGTATTAAAAGAATTGTAAAAGTGTCAAACGTCACTCTGCAACACATGAAACGACCTAAATTTTTATGGTATATCAAAACTTTGGAATTGTGAGTTTGAGTCAGGTCGTAATTAAAAGAGTGTGTGTGCGTGTTGTTCCAAAAAAATCACTATAACTTTCTAATTTTAATACGTGAAGTGAAAGATAAGAGTGAAGAAACTTGAATTTTTAAAAATAAATTATAAAGCATACAAGTCTTTATTATTATTATGTTTTTTGAAAATTCGTAATAACATTGAACGGATTCGAAGATCAAAGATCAACACCTACAACTATAAAGGAAGACCACAACCTAGCCAAAACAAACAACAACAAAAAAAATACTAACCTAAATCAAATTCCAGCTAACCGGGCGGAACGAAAAAGACTAGGAAAGTAAATATACAATCGACAAACCTATGAAATGGCCGCACTAAAAAGCAACAAACAAACAGATATAATAAACAACGACGTTCGTCGGGAGCGAGAGAACGTCGACCACCACCTCAACAACAATAAACAAGTCGAGCAATCGTGCAACGACTTTGGCTGTCTAAAGGTGAGTCAATTCCGCAAAAAGACAGAGTCTTCCTCCGGATCTGGAACCAAATATTTAACTGAAAGATCTGCCTCAGTCCAAACCCGAACACACCCCCAAACAGAAAAAGACTTGTAATCAAACACATGGCGACAGACAACTCATAATCACCACGGACCCCACAACCACCACCATTCTGTCTTTCAACCCTTTATTTATTTATTTATTTATTTATTTATTATTATTATTATTATTGTTATGTTATTAAATATTAAATATTAATATTAATATTACTAATTAATAATATTATATTATATTATATTATATTTTTATTTTTAATTTTATTTTTATTATCGTATTATGTTGGAAGAAGTGTTCAGCTTTTGGAATGCAAGTCTATTAAATAATTTCTTTATTTGCTTCACAATATAAATGTCCCGATACTCATGTACATTGTTCATTACATATTTCTACGTTGTTATCTAAGTTTGTTGTTTAACCAATTATAGAAGATTTAAGTTAATAGAGATGAAACTTAATTGTTTAAACTGTAACTACTAAAATTTTCTAGAGTTTTATTTTATTTCAATTTATAATGGACACTTTAGCCTGATTGAGTGAGTTTTAGCTTTAGACCTATAGACCCATAGATAAACAAAACCCAATCTTCTTTTATGAAGATGTACACTTTTTTTTTCCTATCGATACTCGGGCCATGTCGGTCATAATCACATGTTAAAAGATTTGTCAAAGGCACTTCAATATAATCTTAAGTTCCACAGTAAAACAAATATCTAAGCACATGACCAATCATCAAAAAATTTGTTCTTCAAACCCGGGCTAGACCAAAAGGCCCGGTGAAGGTGTTAGCTATCTCACAATAGTTTTAGAAAGGCCCAGTTATGGGACTGAATGAGGCCTGACTAAAGCCTAGTTACAACTTCAAAATTGATAGTCGCAGAAAAATTAAGAACCAAGCCCAGTTCTCAACAACCCACTCTCTTATTCAAATTCAAAATCATGATATGGCATGCTTCCGTTATAAATAGTTATTTTAGTGGTATTGAAGTCGGAGACTGGTAGCTCCTTCTTCGGCAACTTTAGTATAGTTATTTTAGTGGTATTGAAGTCGGAGACTGGTAGCTCCTTCTTCGGCAACTTTAGTAGGTGGCGGCTCCTCTAACGTCCTTTCCTTTCAAGTTTGAAAATCGGTCGGGTAAAAGAATTTGGAGGGAGACGGTCAACGGTAATCTAATAAAAAAGTTGTTCCATAGGTTGGTGTCGTCTAGGATTTTTGTTGGTTCTGCTTTCGTTTCCGTTTAATTTGGTTAGCTTGGTTTTGGCTCTTGTGGGTGGCATTATTAGTTATCTTTGTATTGCTCGGTTTGTTGTTTGTACTTCATTGACTTTTCTAGGTTTTTTGTTGGTTGTGATTTCGTTTCCGTTTAATTTGGTTAGCTTGGTTTCGGCTCCTGTGGGTGGCATTAGTAGTTATCTTTGTATCGATCGGTTTGTTGTTTGTACTTCATTGACTTGGCAGTTGAGGCTCGGTTATAGATATTTTTCTCGTTTGTATCTATGTTAACTTTCTAGATTCGAATCTCGTCTCGTATCCCCATTTTGTATTCCTCGGTTGTTGATGTTTTTTGAAAACATCTTCGTTTCGTGTCTATCTGAGTTTTCGAATTTTTAGAAGAAAAAAAAAAGTTATTTTTTGGATAAAAGTGAAGATAATATAAAGCTTTTTTTAAGAAGAAAAAAAAAAAGCTTAAAGTTGAGACCTTCAGTAAGAAGGTACTTCTTCATTCAGAACTTTTGAGTGACAAATTACAACCAAAAATTTAACTACAATACTCTGTATGTAAAATCTAGCCTTACATCTGAACCACTCCTAGTTTCAAAAGTCAAGAATTATCCAGGTTCCGGCTTTCTGAAAACCGGAACTTGATAAATCGCTGCCCCGCCCACTCGCCCAGGACCCGTTATACTTTCAAACATAATGAAATGAAGAAGTTTATGCAAGCATATATTGATCATAAATTAGATTCAACCTGCAAGAGTAGCTTTCTTTTTTCTGCAACAAAACTGATTCACAAGCAATTTAGGCTTTTACAGTAGAGTACTCCGTAACATTTATAATTACCAACAGTAATATGTTTATAAGCTGTTGGACCCAGTTGCAATTTCTAATCCAGCACACTTATACACAAGAAAACAAAGAAGTGGTTATATAAAGGAATCTGCACAATGATTAGTATGCTTTCTTTGCCATCATATGTATCAAGCAAAAACAGCTAACATAAACCTAAAAGGATATCAAGTATACTATTCTATAGCTAGAAACTGTTAACACAATGATTACTATGCTAATACTATGATTAATTAAGTTCATAGCTTTAAACTTATATTAGTTGATTAGAATCAAACTTTTATATAGTTGGTTACAGGTTATTATTTGATATCGAATTAAAGTATACCTGACTCTCGCCTTCTAGTTTCAATCGTGATTCGTGTACCTTAAGATTCTAGTTCGGGTACGACCCGTTCAGGACAAAAAAGAAAGAATAGCAACTACAAATGGAACAACATGACTAGCCAATTCAACAAACATATCTGAGTTGATGTTTTTGACAAAGTTAACTAAATGGGTCATTAAAACAAAACAAAGGAGGTCAATGTGATTGGTGAACATATAAATCCACTGCTTATATTGAAAAATTCTACAAATATGATCCAACAATCTGTAACCTATATCTGTATACAACAACTGTGCATGAAAATTGACTCTCAACACATTAAGAAACTAACCGAGCTTTCCTACGAGACCTGAAACGGGACGGTGTAGAAGGTGAATATTCAACTGGTAAAGGGGGTGGCTCCAGCTCACCAGAAAGCATGGCCACTACTTCTTTCATTGAAGGCCGTTGTGCAGGTGACTTTTGCAAACAAAGTAGTGCCACCACAATAGAAACTAAAGCTTGCTCCTTATCTAAACATTCAATAGACTGATCCACAAGATCAATTAGTTTTCCTGCACGAGCAAGATGACGGGCCCACGATAAAAGATTCGCCCGTTGAAATTCCGACATGGGTGATCCAGTAACTTGAAGCGGCCTTCGACCAGCAATCACAACTAAAAGTAAAACCCCGTAGCTATAAACATCACACTTCTCAGATAAATCTCCACCGAATGAATACTCAGGAGCAACGTAGCACACGGTTCCTCTCATGCTCGGTGTGCTGCTAATACCACAACTTCTTGCTATATCTCCGCTAACGGAATCGTGACTATTGTGTCGCGCTTTCCAAAGCTCACCGCTAAATCCATCCAACCACCAATCCATACTACCTCTGCTACCAAACCTGCTTCTGCTCCTTTTCTTCTTTCTTTCCACATACATTTCATCATCTTTCTGCCACCAGTTATCATTGTTAAAGTTATGAGTATTCATCTCTTTCCCCTGTTTCTTCTTGTCCTCCTTTTTCTTCTTCTTAGCAAGTTCATCACAATACTCCTCTTTCCACCATTCCCTAGCTGGTCTTCTCTTCGGTTTCTTCACATTCTTATCATCATCCAACGAAATCCACCAATCCAATCGCTTCTTACTCTTCTTATTCTTCTTCTCAGACTTATTTGCTGGTCCCGCACTAGACGAGGCCTCGGTTGTAATCCATTCCGTCTTCGGCCTCTCCTTCTTAATCTCACTCCCAATCCACTCCAACACATAGTCCTTCACACGACCCGATTCAGACAGACTATTATCTTGTTTCCACCACCAATCCTTACCCGAAGTACTCTTTTTCCTCGTCCCATTCTTCTTCAAACTAGCACCTCCCCCGCTCTCCAGGCTCATCGCATCTGATAAACTCACATCCCCTCCCGCAGCCTTCTGCGGAGACCGATTAATCGTATCCGGTTCAGGCGATGTTTCACCGTTCGGAACCGTAACGAAACTCTCCGGTGACTGATCAGGAACTACACTAAACTCGTCACACACAGTAGTTGATAAACTCGCAGTCTCCTCAAATACAGATCCATTATCCTCAACAATTGAATTACCTGACCTTTTTAATTGCTCAATTTTACAATTTAAATCAATTCGACACTCATCTTCTGGTTTTAACCTAGCTAAACCAAAATCCCCAATCTTCGCATTAAAATTATCATCTAATAATATATTACTAGGTTTTATATCACCGTGTATAATCGGCGGATCACAATAATGATGAAGATACTCAATACCTTTAGCAATATCGATCGCAATTGAAAGCCGCTTACTCCACACCTTTAATTCTACAGACTTACGATGAAACAAGCAATCCTGTAAGCTACCGTTAGTCATAAGCTCATAAACAAGCACCATACGCCGTCGTCGTCGGTCCGACGAGAATCCGATGACGGAGAGAACATGATCGGAATCGATTTTTCCGGCGAAGAAAAGCTCGTTTTGAAACTCACGTTCACCTTGTAAGGAACCGGCATCCATAACCTTAACGGCGACGTTTTGGTTGTTAATTAGGGTTCCGCGGTACACGGAGCCAAAACCGCCTTGACCGAGGAGGTTTGAAGGAGAAAATGATGACGTGGCGGCGCGTAAGGCGGTGTAGGAAAACTTATGAGGTGGTTTAGAGTCGGAAGGAACGGTGCGTTTACGTGTTGTGAATTTACGGAAACAGAAGGATAGAAGTAGGAGGAAAGAGAAAGCGACGGCGAGTGGTGGAACTAGCCGGATTTGTTGGTGGTGTTGCGGTGGTGGTTGTGGAGATGGAGATACAGGTAATCGAGATGGCATGATTATTATTATTGATGGCAAGTGATTTAATTACATGGACGGCGAATATATGATCAGATATCAGTATCTATATCTCTGTGTTTTGACTTAATTTTGTGTTCTTCTTCCTTTTGTTGAGTGCCAAATGACAAACCCGCTGTATAAAACTTGATATTCTGATTTCATAATAATTTAGAATTAAGAATTAAATTACTTTTTACATTTTTTGTATATGTATACTACGGTAGAATTTACGGAGTATTTATTTATTTATTGTTATTCCAAATGAAAATGAAATATATTGATATAATTTCAAATCATAATTAATCCATCAATCATTTAAAAGTGTGTTTATAATAATTTTACTTAATGTGGCAATATACCATTGCAAAAATATCAAGATAACTTAAATTAAAACAATAAATTTTAGTGTCTAAAAACCTGAATCATATCCAATAATCAAATGCGATCTTAATACGCTAACAAGTACTAAATTCATTTCAAACAAAACAAATGCATATAATGCATGCATCTACTATCTATAATTAAACTGGTTAATTCACCACTTGGTGTTGAATGTATTAGTGCCTTCAATATGTTAAAAAAAAAAAAACAAAGCAAAACAAAAAAACAAAAAACAACAACATTAATATTGGTTTTTGGACCAATGGGAATCAAGCAAATAGCATGGTAAATAGACAAGATTTATAGTTGTAACAAAAATTGTTAGATCTTTCGGTTAGGCACAAATCTTGCTCTATTGTACCACTTAGATCTCTAATTTGGAGATTGTATTACTGAGCAATCTATTTTAATTTTAGTTTCTTTTTTTTTTTTTAAATAAATAAAAAAAAATGGTTGTTAAAATATGCAATTTTTAATTGGAAAATCTATACCAAAAGTTTAAGGACTATATTTGGAGATTGTATTACTGAGCAATCAACGGTATTGCGTTCGTCCTTTATTACATTTGGATTGGTTTAATGCGGTCAATGATCAAATTTTTACGTTATTGAATTTACTCAAAATGTTTACAAGTATATAATATAAGGTTTGCGTATATACCGTATCTGATTGTGGTACACGCCATGCATTTTATAATCTCATAACAATTTAAATATCACATTTCATACTACTCCATTATATTTATAAAAGTCGTAAGTCTTAGATTGAAATACATGATATTAAATACAAATAATAATATACTGAATCAAATGTGTTCTAACATATGTTACAAAAGTACACGTTGCATGTCCAAACAAACTTTAAAATGGTTATCCAAACTTGTGCCATATGGAATATATTACTCCGTAGTTTGTTAAATATGTGTCATAGTGGCAAATATTAGCATTTTTTTCAATCTATAATTATAATAATAATCTCAGAGGATTCATACTTGGTGTATTAGGAATATCGAGACGTAGATCATACGTTTAATAGTTACTACTACGGAGTATTACTTTGTTACAAGCGAAACAATAAAATAATAAAGTAGCTTTTGTTAAGTAAGGGCAACTTAATTGTAAACACTTTCACACCGACCTAACGACCCTATCGTTTTCTTAATTTGCATTTAATAATATTAAACTGGAAGTGAATGAGATTAAATTTACAACGGGTCAGTAGGTGAGGTTTGAGACTACTTAAATTAATTTTTTACCTAATCATGCAATAATTCAGAGCCAGTAAATTATCATTATATAATGATCAATCATTATCAACAGTATTAACAAAAGAAATATATACAGATCGTAATGATATTTTTGGCTTTATGTTGATGCCGTTTATATTTCTTATATACGGAAAATAGAAAAGGCAGTAAAAGGAGGATAGAAGAGAATATGATGCTTCAGACCCTTTTTAGTGGTGAGGGGGTGATGGGGTTTTTGTGGGGTATAGTGCTGATGTGAGAAAGGTGATGGGGTGATGGATTTTGTAATGGTAGGCGTGATGGGGTGTGATGAGGGTTATTGGTCCCACAATTTGATTTTATTTTTCATTTTTTGTTTGAGTTTTTATAATAATAATTATTATTTTTAGTATTTTTATTAATATTAATATTATTTATTAATATTAATTCGTATTATTAATTATAATAATTATCACAAAGAATATTCATTTTTTTAACAGAACTTTTATTAAACACAAACAAACACGGTTACAAGTTTAGAGAAGTTTAGAATATTTTAAATATTTAAGAAGTATTTAAATGAAAGAAGTGTGTGTAAAAATTGTATAGAAATGGGGTATTTACAAAAAAATATTTAATTTAATTTTAACGGATATATATCCGTTGCAAATGACACGCGTTCCATCCTCATTTGACCTCCCCCATCACCCCTGCAATTTGTTCCGGTGATCCACCCATCACGCCGGCGAAAATTTTGGTCGATGGTGCCGGGTTACGGCACGATGGGGGCGTGATGCTCCCAAAAAGTGCCCGATCGCGCCGGGTTATATTCGGTCTTAACTTTAAAGCACTAAAATCTATGTATAAAAATCTTTTGATCCTCAGTCCCAGCCTTTCAGAGCCAAAAGCTAAAACAACATTCATCTTAATACTTTAACTAGTGTAAAGTGGGCCAAATCCTTGCGTACACTTAACAGACAATTTGAACATTTTTATGTATACAAAACATATTACTCCGTATTTGTTACCGAGCGAGTACGTTCTAATAAAACTAGATGAGACGAGATGAGATTCTGATTTAGCAGTTCCAAATGTTTCGAAATACAGATTGAACTTAACCTATTACCTATATTACTTATATACATACAAATAATACAATATGGAGTACCGTACAATTTAACAAAAAATAAACATAAATAAAATTAAAAATGACAACTTAATTAACTTAAAGGGTAAAAAAGCGGAGCCAAAATTTTAACCTTAATGATCCGCAACGATTTGTCACAGTTGACCTCTACCTCAAAGTAATACATTCTCACTCCACGGTAAAAAAACCTTTTTACCTTTTGGTTATGTACTCCATACGGACCAAATGATAAGTCACTACCGGTATACGGAAACACTTATCATTTACTCTATATAAAAACTTTTGCAAAGTTGAATATAAACAAGTGGGAGGTCCAGCGCTTTGCCACTTTTATTTTCGCAAAAAGTTGTCAAAAAAATACCACCCAAAAATGTTGGAGGGGGTAAATCGTAAATGAAAAATTGTCGAGGTTCAAAAGCGGACGGGAAAAAGTATGAGGGGGTAAATGAATGAAAAGTAGGCGAGGACTGAAAGCGATGAAATTAAAGTAGGAGGTGGTAATTCGTAAATATTGAAAGGGAGTAAATAAAAAATAAAATGAATAGTAAACCGTCCAATTCGAACCTCCAAAATCGCGCCGTGTCTCAGGCTTGGAGCCTTACGTTGGTAATAATAATAATAATAATAATAATAATAATAATAATAATAATAATAATAATAATAATAAAGCGGGTTCAGAAGAGTTCGATGGCGCAAGATATTGGTGCCGGTGCTGCTGCTCATATTTTTACTAGGATAGGTTTTGCTATTGCTAGAGGTGTGGGGGCTCAGATTGTCTCTAGGCTTCCCACTAATTTTTTGTAAGTTTTAATACTTTTAAGTTTATTATTATTATTATTATTATTATTATTATTATTATTATTATTATTATTATAATAATAATAATAATAATAATAATAATAATAATAATAATAATAATAATAATAATAATAATAATTAGTAGGGTACTAAATTTTCTGTCATATCAAAGTTCAATACTTCAATCAGTTTCGAGATACAATACATAATATACATTACAGATTACATTACATGCATACATACAATCAGTGTTGCAAAAGTCGGCCGACTTGAACGACGCGTCGGTCGATGCGTCGTTTTTCAGGCATGGCCGATGCGTCGTTGCTAAAAAGTCGGTCAAAGGTAAAAAGTCGATCAATGTCGGTCAAATTCGGAAAAAATCGGTCAAAGTCAGTTAAGGTTAGTCAAAGTCGGTCAATTTTTATAGTTTTTTGTAATATTGTTAATAATTGTTAATTATTCATGTTTATTGTAAATATAATTTATATTTTTGGATTCGATTTATATAATGTTATATATAATTATATATTTAATAAGACTATTTTAAAAAGTCAACGTTAATCAACGCCCGTTGCATTACCGTTGCGTCCCTGTTGTGTCCGACGCATTGTTTTTTGGCATGGCCGTAAGTCCCCGACTCGCGTCTTTTACAACCTGGCATACAATACAAGGAGGATGTAAGAGAAAGGAGGGGAGATGGAAGTAGGTCCTTGCTAGCACTTCAACTGACTTTTCGCGCCATTGCTCATTTCCCAATTTTCAAAACCCTAAAAACAATCCCTGTCACATCGGTACTAATTTCTCAAATTGATCATACAGAATGATTGAATTGGTTAACCAGCATCGAATTACCTGCCAATATCGTTCTTCGCTTCTGCCGAATGTTCATAAATCATCACAAATCGATTTCCTTCTAATTCCAGGTTAGTTAAATATTCAATTCGCAACATTCGTCTATATCGATTGTTATACCTTTCATATATATAATTACTATATCGATAATCCTCTGGTTTCACATATACATTAATGTGATCAATGTAATATAACAGATGAACTGTATGTTTTAATTTACGATACGTTTATATAGATGTCGTAATAATTGTGTTACTCGATTCCATCCATAGCAGTATCTAAAATGAAGAATTGCATCTCAATAATATCTGTGACAACCCGGAAATTTTTGACCAAATTTAAACTTTATCTTTAAATGATTTAATGTTTTCGACACGATAAGCAAAGTCTGTAATGTTGAGTCACGAAAGTTTTTGAACTATATTCATATAATCAATTATTCTTTGACTGTTCTCCAAGATTCACGAACAATATATATAACTTATTGTGCATATATATATATATATATATATATATATATATATATATATATATATATATATATATATATATATGTGATTTCAAGTTATTTAGTAAACGATAGTAACATTCGATTATTGATTCGATTGATATTTAGATAAGTTAACTAAAACGTTTAAGGTGAACCAGTAAAACACTAATTTGCTACAGTATTTTTGAATTTCTACAGTAACCAAAAAGCTACAGTGTTTTCGAAAATCACTATTTGCTACAGTAAAACACTATTTCAAAAAAATGTATATATGTATATGTATATACTACGAGACAATGATTTATAGAAGAAAATAACCAAAACACTTAATTGATTAAAGCTACACTTCGAGTGACATAGTTTATCAATGATTAAGTTTAATTTTTGATAAAGGTACACGTCGCGTAACGAACAGTGCTAGTTTTCTAAGCGTACGAAAATGCGTTCGAGAAACCGGAACCGGGACATAAGTCGAGTGACAACGTACGAGTCATCGGAACGAAAATTACAAGTCAACTATGCACGTGAATTTAATATAATATATAATTAATTATATAAATTAAATATATTATATATAATTAAATAATATGTCGACAAGAATAAAAACAAACGATTGTGAGCTGTAATTCGATCTCATGCGATCGCATGAGATTAACATATAAACTCCATGCGATCGCATGGAGTGTGATTTCAGGAGATGTCTATAAATTGAATTCGTTTCACTGGCTCGACACACACACTTACATCTATATTACTCCCTATGTTGTTGTTATTATTATTATTATTATTATTATTATTATTATTATTATTATTATTATTATTATTATTATTATTATTATTATTATTATTAACATTAATATTATTATTAATCTTATGGTTAGGAGTATTATTATTAGTAGTATTATACATAAAATACTACGACGAGGTCATGAGCGAGTTATTTTCAAAACAAGCTTTTCGAACGGGTTTAAGCTAAGAAAATTATGAGTTATAGCTAAGGAGGTGATGGGTATTATTTGGGGGTATTGCTCGTAAATCAAACTAGTGTTTATCATCTCCGTTGCGTCTACGTACTTTCCTGCAATATTGAATCACAATATTGATACGTGAGCATTCATATCTTATCTTTTATATATTAATAGTGTATACATGTCTAGTGCTCGAGTATATATGTTTATGCATGCTAATATGCTAAATTTCATCGTTAAACAGTTTATGATGAATCACGAATTAAATACATATATTACTAATAAAAGGTATATGATATGCATGTTTTTGGAAAGCTGGCGAAAAATCAATAACTTTTCATTTAGAAATCGCGAAATTTCGATGAACGAATTAAAAGATATGGGCAACTGAATTATGATCAACATTAATTGGAACTGCTTTTGAATCTGAAATTAATATTTAAACAACTTGTCTATGAGATTGATAAATTGAAATTTTAGATATTACTAATCGAGTAAATGAATTTCTATATAAGGCACGTCTCGTTTTGTTGAACAATTGTCAAAATTGATTGTTTTATCATATTTTAAAGCCTTATAAAAACTATAGTTTAATTTTACAAGAATTGGGAAACTATGTGAAATGTTAAAATATTTCGATTGCCCTGATCATTCAACTATAGTATTGATTCAGATTGACTTTTTGAAACGAATTTTGATAACTTTTGTATGTCGATCTCGAGCATTAGGATTGTGATACACTATGACCTGACCTAGCTTGATAGACATTTATTGACCAACATATGTTCTCTAGGTTGAGATCTACGGTTATTAGGTAATCCGAGTTTCGGTCACATTTTGGTGAACGACTTTATATGCTGCTAAGGTGAGTTTCATTTGCTCCCTTTTTAAATGCTTTTGCAATATATATTTTTGGGCTGAGAATACATGCAATTTATTTTAAAAACAATGGACACAAGTACATACTAAATTCTATACTGAGTTTGAACCGAAAATCATTTAGCTTTGGTAACTAGTAACTGCCGGTTATAAGAACTGGTAGGCGCGAGTAGTAGTATATGGATCCATAGGGCTTGATATCCCCGTTCGAGCTAGAGCGCTAGCCTTTTAACTGACGTATGCTATTCGAGAAGCGTACACGTTGGTTTGCGTGTATTATTAAGATGATTATACAAAGGGTACAAATTATATATACGTTAAGTTTAGTTACCAGGGTGCTCAATCTTGTAGAATATTTTGATAAACGTTTCTGGATGAAACAACTGAAATCTTGTGATCCACCTTTATATACAGATTATACGAAACATTAAAACTATGAACTCACCAACCTTTGTGTTGACACTTGTTAGCATGTTTATTCTCAGGTTCCCTAGAAGTCTTTCGCTGTTTGCTTATATGTTAAACAAGCTATGTGTATGGAGTCTTACATGGCATATTTTTCAAGGAAACGTTGCATTCACCAAATCATCACCATGTATCTTATTTTGACTGCATTGTCAACGGAAGTACTATTGTAAACTATTATTTACGGTGATTGTCTATATGTAGAAATCATCAGCTGTCGATAACCTTTGATTTAAATATTCATTTATGGTGTGCCTTTTCAAAAGAATGCAATGTTTACAAAATGTATCATATAGAGGTCAAATACCTCGCAATAAAATCGATGAATGACGTGTTCGTCCATATGGATTTGGAGCGATCGTCACAGTTGGTATCAGAGCGTTGGTCCTAGCGAACCAGGTCTTGCATGAGTGTGTCTAACTGATAGTTGTTAGGATACATTAGTAAGTCTGGACTTCGACCGTGTCTGCATGTTAAAAGTTTTGCTTATCATTTCTTGTCAAAAATTACATGCTTATCATTCTTAAGTCTAGACACGTTTTCCTGCATTTATTGCATAAATAGTGTATAGACAAAAATTCATATCTTAGCGTATCTGTTACTGTAAACTTTTCCTGACATCTTCCGAAAATTTCTCCGTGATTTATGGAATTTGGTATTATATATACATATGTAAATTATGTATTGAAGAATACCAAACTAAATTCTATAATCTAATTCATATCAAAAATCATCTCCCTAATTATACAAGATGGATCCCGTATCTAGTTCAAATTCCTTAAACTCCGACAGCTATTTCGATATGGATATTCACCTGAATTCCGAAGACAGTGTAACCGGAATGGATCAACCAATCATCCATCACCTATTCTGGATGAATTGGGGATGGGTTCGTAACCTGCTTAGTCATTGGAGACAAGAAGAAGGTGATCCCTTCCATCCACCACATTTCCCTCTTGACGAAGAACCTGAAGCACTCACCGGCGAACCTGTTCGACACACCATTTTCTCTCTCATTTCCAGAGTATCTCGTCACGATAATATACTATCTCAAATTCTGAATCTCATTCACTCGCTCGTCCGAACCGACAATCATCCCGGTGTAATAGAAGAAGTCAACGAGCTTCACGCTAGGGTAGTGGCTTTGGAGAACATGGTGCAAAGGTTACAAGCACCAGCAGCAGCACCGGTAGCAACAGTACTGAAACGACCCGTCCTAATCCATCCGGACAAAGTCCATATCGATTACAAACGATTCACAATAGTTGGTTACATCGCGAGGTACTTGACCTCTATATGATACATTTTACAAACATTGCATTCGTTTTTAAAAGACAAACTTGCTTTATATCGAAAATTGATGACATGCAAATCATTTCATAATATATTCAACTATAATTGTCTAAATAATAATCTTGATGAACCCGACGACTCGAATGCAACATCTTTTGAAATATGTCATGAATGACTCCAAGTAATATCTTTTAAATGAGCAATTGCACAGCAGAAGACTTCTTTTATACCTGAGAATAAACATGCTTTCAAGTGTCAACCAAAAGGTTGGTGAGTTCATTAGTTTAGCATAAATAAACATTTCCATCATTTTAATAGACCACAAGATTTTTATTTCCAGTTCTCATAAATATACGTCCCACACATGGAGACAAAAATCATTCATATGGATTGAACACCTGGTAACCGACATTCACAATATGCATATAAGAATATCCCCATCATTCCGGGATCCTCCTTCGGACATGATATAAATTTCGAAGTACTAAAGCATCCGGTACTTTGGATGGGGCTTGTTGGGCCCGATAGATCTATCTTTAGGATTCGCGTCAATTAGGGTGTCTGTTCCCTAATTCTTAGATTACCAGACTAAAAGGGGCATATTCGATTTCGATCATTCAACCATATAATGTAGTTTCAATTACTTGTGTAACATCCCGCGTTTTTCCGTTAAATTTAATTTTAACACCGTCTTTTTTTTTTTTAAAAACATAATCTTTCGTATTTAAATTAATAGTTTCCGTGAGTAACGTTCATTATTTTCCCGCTATTTAATTTTGACATCACCCGTTTACTCGAGCGTTTTAAAAATATTCGTTTGGTTAATTCCCGCACCCGCTTTGAAACTTGAGGGACTAATATTGACACGGGGCAAACTAGTTGACTAGGTCAACTAGTCCACCCCAATCACCAACATTCAACCATCTCCCTCTCTCTCTCTTTCTCTCTAGCAAGAACACACACACAAACCCCAACTTCATAGAATCATCATCTAAATTCGGGATTGGAAGCAAACTTCAAAACAAATTACATATTTGGAATCCTCTCTTCATCCTCTACAATTTGATACCAACTTCATCTCGTTTGGGTAACATTTCTAAAACTCTAGATTTCTCTAAATTCGTGTTTTTGATTTGAAATGGTGTTAGTTAGTGTCTATGGCTCGTGTCTAGCATGAATATATGATTTACTTGCTCGATTTGTTGTTTTGAGTAACTAGTTTGAACATTTGAAATGGGTTTGCTTAATCCTTGATTTTGGATGAGTTAATGTTGTTAGATTGTTAAAGTGCATGTTTTAATTGTGTTACTAGTATCATTAGCCACATTTTGATGTGTAGGTTGATTAAGAAAACTTCAAAAACCCGATTAATGATTTTGTGATGTTTGACTAGGGTTTGATAGTTCTTGACATGAACTTTTGATGCTTGAATGCCATGGAATGTTAATTGTTAGTGATTAGTTGTAATGTATGCTTAATTACCTTCGAAACGGCATATCGTATGTGTAAATTGGATTCCCGAATCATAAAATACGTTTTACGAACTTGAAACTTTGAAAATAAACCTTTCTTGATCAATTGACGAGTTTTCGGTTATTGTGAATGATGTTTTTGTTTGATGATGTGTGGTTAATTGTATTCCTTGTCAAAAGAGCTTTCCAATGATATAAGATGCGTATTCTAAGTGTTTACGGTTTGCGTTTTGTGCTAAATTGAATTTTGGATCAAGACTTGAACTTTTGAAACTGACCAGGTACCAGGCCACGCCTAATGTCGCGGCGCGACACCTCTGGCCGCGGCGCGGCATTTGCCGTGTTTGGGTTCTGACCTACATGGTCAAAATTTAGAAAATGTTTGCTACGCTACGCACCTCCGATTCACATGTAACTTGTTCTAACCTGCTTATATATGATTAAAAACCTTAGAAAAATAGTTCGGAACCCGACCCGAACGTGTTGACTTTTTCGTTGACTTTGACCAAGTTTGACTTTTTGTCAAACTTAACAAAACACTTATACAATCGTTCTAATCTTATTTTATACTTGATTCTTGCATGAAACTTGACAACGTGATTCACATGCTATACTTAATCGAGTCGTATTGAGCCATAGGACTAATTGAACACATTTCACCCGACTTTGTGTCGTAACCGGTTAATTGACACAACTTACTTGTTTAGGTCAAGGCTAAGCAACTTTCATGCATACGTTACTTTGTGAAGTACTTTTATACTCGTGCACTCGAGGTGAGATCATAGTCCCACCTTTTCAACAACTTTTTATACTTTTAAATTGTGGGCTGAGAAACATATACTTTGTTACATTTTGTACTACTTACTTTTATACTTTGAACACAAGTACAAGGAAAACAAACATTCCACAGCGAGTTAGAACAAAAATCCTCAATTCGATTATCATTAGTTACACTTGCAGGGTGTAAGCGAGAACTTATATTGTGTGGCCATACGGGTTTGACAAACCCTCATTACGGACGGTTCGCTACCGTCTACGGATGAAATATATTTTCGGGAAACAGTGTATGTTCTAACACTATTGTGATGGGGTTCTATGGAAGGAAACGTTAAGTCTTGATAATTGGGTGCTCGCGAACAATACTTTTGGAATGCAAACGATTTTGATAATCAACTATGGGAATACTAAATCTTGTGGTTCAAAAACAACGTTTACAAATACATCTATGATTTCACCAACGTTTTTCGTTGACAGTTTTCTATATGTTTCTCAGGTTCATACTTGGCTATTTGATACATGCTTCCGTGTACACTCATACTTGCTTGGGGTCAAGCATACATGCATACACTCTGATTATTTGCTTGGAGTCAAGATACACACATACATATGCTAGTGATAGCACTTTTGGATTCAAACTTTTGTTTACATACTTACGCTATTTATAGCAACTGTGTTTTTCAACTTATATTATGTCGCAAGTTATTTCATTTATACTTTATGACTTTTGTAAACTTAGACTTGTTGTCGAACGGTTTTGTAAACTAAACTTGCAAGTCTTGTACCTTTCAAATGAATGCGACATAATTTTGGTCAAACGAGTCTCATATAGGGACTACGACCACGCAACGGGACCTAAGTTAACGGTGCCGTCAATAACGGTTTTGGTCGGGTCGTTACAAGTGGTATCAGAGCGTTGGTTGTAGGGAACTAGGACGTGCATTAGCGTGTCTAACAGAGTCGTTAGGACGCATTAGTGAGTCTAGACTACAACCGGATAGTTAGCATTTGCATTCTGACATACATTTGCTATAGATAGCACTTACTTGACTACTTGTGCATTATACTTGAATCATTCTTAGGCAAACTTTTTAATGGTACCCAACCTTCATCATACGAACTCGTATTCCGCCACTTTTTGGTAACACACGTAAATTCATGATTCATACACGTATGGATGACGACGACTTCATTAGTCACACTTGTTCGGGAACTCTGTCTCCCGGATTTTTATTTGCCACCGTTTCAACTTACTATCGGTTTCCCACTGGTGTTTCTTACTATCTACTTTTTGGTGTTACTACCATCACTACTCTAGGTGAGTATCGTCATCAACATTTATCACTACGGTTGCGTGCTACTCGTTATCATGACTCGTTACTCTTTTCATACCTGAATACCTTATTGTCTGACTCGAACCACATTGACGTGAACAATCATTTATACACTTCCCTCGGGGAACGCTTCTTTATAGTTGCACTAATTCTTTCGATTCAATACGAGTCACGTTAGAGACGTCGTTACACTTTGTTTATTTTAAACTTCACGATTACACGAACTTGAATCTATAGAGTGATGTGGGAATGGAGGTATGAGTTAGCGTAATATAACGACACTCGATCAACGTGGTTATATTACGGTAAGACATACCAAAGTTCTAGTGACGCGTGATGGTGGTTAGACTCGATCAACCTAAACACCACCATGTGCCATGTACATGACTTCATTTTTCTTGTTTGAATATCCAAAAACTCCGAGAATGTTGATAACAACCATACCCGGGACACATCTTCGATTATTGTCGAACCATATTGATGCTTCCGAATGAATGACAAATTCTTTCGACTTCAAACATATGTTACACGTGTGTACTATCTCGTTTTCTTATAGTTTTTATAGACGAACTACAAAATGCTTGGTATGCTCACATCGAGGCGAAAACTTCTCTCGCCTTACACTCGTACTTCCGTTTAAGAAAATATTTTATCTAAATTCTCAATGGAGAGAGAGACTCTTCACACTATACTAGTATTCGCCTCGAGGGTGAATAGTCCTGTCGAACATTTTCGGAAACCGATAAATCTTCCGCGGCGCGAAATTCTTGAGAAACAGAAACTTGTTCCAACAAACGTTTTCACGTCCTAACAAACTCTTTCAAATATACCTTAAAGAGATGTACCTCGTTTCGGATTGAGATCCTCGTTTCACTTCTAGATTTTGGAGTGCCTCACAAAAAGTCTCGGGACCACGTTTAGACATGAGTACCGCACATCAACCACAACCCGACGGACCGAGCAAACATACGATTCAAACCTTGGAAACCGTAATACGAATTTGTGTTATCAACTTCAAATTTACTTGAGAAAAGTATTTTCCTTAACCGAATCCTCATACTACAATGATTTTCATTCGAGTTTTAACGTCACTCCTTTTGAAACCACATGTGACCGGAAACGTCATTCTCCTTTGTCGAACCAAGTAAACGATGATCAATTCACCGGGGCCGAGGTTATTCATGAGCAACCGAGAAAAGTTATTCATGTTCAGGTAAAACCCTACGCGACTCGTAATCACCAAGAGCTACGCCGATGTTAGACGTAAACATTTCAAATTCCACGTGGGAAACCGCGTCACATTAAGAGTCGCACCTTGGAAAGGTGCAATCCGTTTCGGGAAAACGTAGGAAGCTAAATCCGCGATATTTTGATCCTTTAAATTCTTGGGGCGTTTTGGACCCGTTGCTAGCCGTTTAGATTTTTCCGACTCATTTTGGGTCTCCGTTTATCCTACATTCGATGTATCAACTCAAAGACTTGTTTTGCGAAATGAGAACTTGTTATCTCCTTTGATGAACTCACTATCGACGATAACCCTCACTTCCTAGGAGGACCGGTTGAAACCATGAATCATGGAAGCCAAACCTTAAAACAACATATGATCCCGACCGTCAAAATTCGTGGAAATACTCAAGGACGTACCTTCACTTATTCGTAGAATTTACAACGCAAGATCTCGAGTAAGATTCAACAACTACTACTTCCAACTAAATTTCGGGACGAAATTTCTTTTGAGGTGTGGATAATGTAACATCCCGCGTTTTTCCGTTAAATTTAATTTTAACACCGTCTTTTTTTTTTTAAAAACATAATCTTTCGTATTTAAATTAATAGTTTCCGTGAGTAACGTTCATTATTTTCCCGCTATTTAATTTTGACATCACCCGTTTACTCGAGCGTTTTAAAAATATTCGTTTGGTTAATTCCCGCACCCGCTTTGAAACTTGAGGGACTAATATTGACACGGGGCAAACTAGTTGACTAGGTCAACTAGTCCACCCCAATCACCACCATTCAACCATCTCCCTCTCTCTCTCTTTCTCTCTAGCAAGAACACACACACAAACCCCAACTTCATAGAATCATCATCTAAATTCGGGATTGGAAGCAAACTTCAAAACAAATTACATATTTGGAACCCTCTCTTCATCCTCTACAATTTGATACCAACTTCATCTCGTTTGGGTAACATTTCTAAAACTCTAGATTTCTCTAAATTCGTGTTTTTGATTTGAAATGGTGTTAGTTAGTGTCTATGGCTCGTGTCTAGCATGAATATATGATTTACTTGCTCGATTTGTTGTTTTGAGTAACTAGTTTGAACATTTGAAATGGGTTTGCTTAATCCTTGATTTTGGATGAGTTAATGTTGTTAGATTGTTAAAGTGCATGTTTTAATTGTGTTACTAGTATCATTAGCCACATTTTGATGTGTAGGTTGATTAAGAAAACTTCAAAAACCCGATTAATGATTTTGTGATGTTTGACTAGGGTTTGATAGTTCTTGACATGAACTTTTGATGCTTGAATGCCATGGAATGTTAATTGTTAGTGATTAGTTGTAATGTATGCTTAATTACCTTCGAAACGGCATATCGTATGTGTAAATTGGATTCCCGAATCATAAAATACGTTTTACGAACTTGAAACTTTGAAAATAAACCTTTCTTGATCAATTGACGAGTTTTCGGTTATTGTGAATGATGTTTTTGTTTGATGATGTGTGGTTAATTGTATTCCTTGTCAAAAGAGCTTTCCAATGATATAAGATGCGTATTCTAAGTGTTTACGGTTTGCGTTTTGTGCTAAATTGAATTTTGGATCAAGACTTGAACTTTTGAAACTGACCAGGTACCAGGCCACGCCTAATGTCGCGGCGCGACACCTCTGGCCGCGGCGCGGCATTTGCCGTGTTTGGGTTCTGACCTACATGGTCAAAATTTAGAAAATGTTTGCTACGCTACGCACCTCCGATTCACATGTAACTTGTTCTAACCTGCTTATATATGATTAAAAACCTTATAAAAATAGTTCGGAACCCGACCCGAACGTGTTGACTTTTTCGTTGACTTTGACCAAGTTTGACTTTTTGTCAAACTTAACAAAACACTTATACAATCGTTCTAATCTTATTTTATACTTGATTCTTGCATGAAACTTGACAACGTGATTCACATGCTATACTTAATCGAGTCGTATTGAGCCATAGGACTAATTGAACACATTTCACCCGACTTTGTGTCGTAACCGGTTAATTGACACAACTTACTTGTTTAGGTCAAGGCTAAGCAACTTTCATGCATACGTTACTTTGTGAAGTACTTTTATACTCGTGCACTCGAGGTGAGATCATAGTCCCACCTTTTCAACAACTTTTTATACTTTTAAATTGTGGGCTGAGAAACATATACTTTGTTACATTTTGTACTACTTACTTTTATACTTTGAACACAAGTACAAGGAAAACAAACATTCCACAGCGAGTTAGAACAAAAATCCTCAATTCGATTATCATTAGTTACACTTGCAGGGTGTAAGCGAGAACTTATATTGTGTGGCCATACGGGTTTGACAAACCCTCATTACGGACGGTTCGCTACCGTCTACGGATGAAATATATTTTCGGGAAACAGTGTATGTTCTAACACTATTGTGATGGGGTTCTATGGAAGGAAACGTTAAGTCTTGATAATTGGGTGCTCGCGAACAATACTTTTGGAATGCAAACGATTTTGATAATCAACTATGGGAATACTAAATCTTGTGGTTCAAAAACAACGTTTACAAATACATCTATGATTTCACCAACGTTTTTCGTTGACAGTTTTCTATATGTTTCTCAGGTTCATACTTGGCTATTTGATACATGCTTCCGCGTACACTCATACTTACTTGGGGTCAAGCATACATGCATACACTCTGATTATTTGCTTGGAGTCAAGATACACACATACATACGCTAGTGATAGCACTTTTGGATTCAAACTTTTGTTTACATACTTACGCTATTTATAGCAACTGTGTTTTTCAACTTATATTATGTCGCAAGTTATTTCATTTATACTTTATGACTTTTGTAAACTTAGACTTGTTGTCGAACGGTTTTGTAAACTAAACTTGCAAGTCTTGTACCTTTCAAATGAATGCGACATAATTTTGGTCAAACGAGTCTCATATAGGGACTACGACCACGCAACGGGACCTAAGTTAACGGCGCCGTCAATAACGGTTTTGGTCGGGTCGTTACAACTTGTGTCTATTTCGTAAAAACAGTTATAAAAACAGCGCATGTATTCTCAGTCCCAACAATATATATTGCAAAAGCATTTAAAAAGGGATTAATGAAAATTCACGCATTTAAATATTGTAAAACAGTTAATAAAACATTTGCATGTATTCTCAGCCCAAAAATGTAAAGAGTAAAAAGGGAGCAAATGAACTCACCATACTGTATTTTGTAGTAAAAATACATATGACAATAATGAACAATGCAGGGTTGGCCTCAGATTCACGAACCTATATCATTTGTATATTTATTAATATACATAGTTGTAATCGAACATATATATATATATATATTTATATATATAAATTTATTAGTTATGTCCTTTTTATATATCTTTGTAGTTATTCAGAATTTATTCTAAACTTCATTAGAGACATATTCTTTATTTATGTAAATCATACCTTAACTTATATGTTATATGGGATATTATTTTAATTATAGTAAATGTAATAAGTATCTTTTACGAAACTAATATTTATTTGTTAAAAATGGTAGTTTTGATTATAATAAGTTACTAATAATAATAGTAATAATAACTTTATTAGTAATGATAACACTAATAATAATAATAACGATATTGTTAAACATGATACTTTTATCTAATTATAAGATTAATAATACTAATAGTTACAAAAGTGATACTAATACTAATATTAATGAAAATAACGATAACGTCAGTAATGATTTTTATTACTAATACTTTTATTGATAATAATAATAATAATACTAACAATTTATAAAATGATACTACTAATAATAATGATAATGATACTAATTGCATTAATGATAATATTAATAATAATAATGACATTGTTAATAATGATACTTATGTTAATAATAATAATAATAAAAATAACTATAAGAATGCTACTAATACTAATATTAATGAAAATAATAATGATAGTTTCCAATACTAATGTTAATAATAATAACCATATTTTTATCAATCATTTTAATACTAATGATAATAATTCTAGTAGTAATAATAATAATAACACTTATATTACTTTTAATAATAACAATGATCTTATAAATTTTGGAATGATAATAATATTCCTAATATCTATAACCTTAATCATAATAATAATAATAATAATAATAATAATAATAATAATAATAATAATAATAATAATAATAATAATAATAATAATAATAATAATAATAATAATACTTGTTCTAATACTTGTTTTGATATTAATAATAGATAATATAATAATAATAATAATTAAAATAACAATAATAATAACAATAAGTAGTAAATAATAAAAGTTTTGGTAAAGAAAAACTACCTCAAAATAGGAAAAAGATAAACTACCCGCTACGGGACTCGAACCCGCGACCTCTCGTTATCCGACATACTCACAAACCATCCTGCTGCCCTTACTTTTCTCAATTGATACACACCCAGATTTTATTTAACTCCTTACTTTCTGTTTCAAATTTCTCCATTCAGCCTTTATAAAAAAAAATGCACCATGTAGGGCTCGAACCTGAGACCATTCGTTTAACACATACACCCCTTCACCACTCGTCTATTTCTAATTATCTGTTTTAAACACAACCAATATATATATATATATATATAACCCGGTAACTGTTTCTTCTTCCTTTTCCTTAAACCTATTTGATCAGAGAAACATCATCATTACTCGCGTTTCATTATCATACCATTATTACGATCATCATCATCCATTGTGATTTTATTATTTTCTTGAATCACTTCATCACCTTAATCTATCATCTAACATCATCGCCTAATCCTTGTCATAATCTATTTACTATCATAATCATATACAAGGTTGCAAAATACGTGAGACGGGGTCGAGACGGTCGGGTCCTAAAAAGGTCGAGACGTTCGAGACGGGGTCGAGACGAGGGTCGAGACGGACGTTGACCAAAGTTGACTTTTAAATATATAAGTATAAAAATGCTTATATGTATACATATTTTAAAGCTAAAAACTTTAATTAATTAATTTATACCGATAATTGCTATCATCGTTAATTTATTACAAAAAATTCAAACTAAAATACGATATATTTTACCGATTTTATCGATTTTCTCCCTTTTCTGAATGTTGACCAACTTTGACTCGATTTTTTTCAACTTTAACCCGAATTTTGATCGTTGACTGTCATATTAGACGGTTTTCTACGAGACGGGACGGACTAGTCACCAAACCGTCGAGACGGGCGTCGAGACGGCTCGAGACGGGGTGTTTTGCAACAGTGATCATATATCATCATCGTCAATATCAGGATATCATAAACACTTTTAAAACAGCAACAAATAGCAATTGTATCACCTTGGTTCTTGGGGGTTCATTCGAAAAAACAAAGCAGGAGCAAGAGATTGTTTACCGAATGGTTTCCTTGAGATGGTTCTTGGGCCATCAAAAGCCCAAACGATTCAAAAGGCCCAACATTTTCATATATTGAAACCTATTACTTGGTTCGTGTAATGGTATTAACAAAACAGAATCCAATAGCAGCCTATGTAATATTTAAATAACAAAAGGAATTACGGCTTCTTTTCTTTCCTGTCATAGTCGTAATCCAACCCAGAGTAACCCTACCAAATTCAAGTGGGTTGATTTGTTAAATTGTTGTCTGCCACAATGGAAAGAAAGTACGCACTAGCATATAAAACAGTACTATCATCTTTTCAACGTTGCTCACGAAACAGAAACAAGAAAAGAAATTTACTGCAGTTTTCGATTGAATTAAATAGAAGTAATAGCAGGTGCAATCGGGTTCAAGCTTAAAGTAGTTACAATAGCTGTTCATAAAACGAAGGGTAATAAGGAGGGTTTTCATGGTGTTTTACGGTGGTAAGGTTGTTGTTCAGTCGAATTTGAAGCAGACAATAATCGAGGGTGGTTCGATGGTGATCTAGGGCTGTGGTGGTAGTAGGGTTATTCACAAGAAGAAGGAGAAGAAAAATATATGTGAAAAGGTGACGGTTTGTGGTTTGGGTGATTCGAAAAGAAAACATGATTAAGAGAGAGAAGGAAGATAATGATACTGATGGAGTGCTCGAGTTTTTAACCGAACAGAAGTAGCAGCAAGTTCTTCTTGATTATTGATGGCAAGGGAATGAAGGATGATGTGATCATCGAAGAGTAAGGAACAAGAAAAGAAAATAATAGAGGTGTTGTGCAATTTTTATTAGAATTTATTTTGATTTCTTTGTTGTGCTCAATCGAATTAAACTTTTAGAGTGATATAGAGGCTGATAGACAATATTACTGTTAACGTGACTCATTTAGCATTTGTTTTCTAGTTTGATTTTGCTCGACAAGAAGTACACTGATATATTCAATCAGATATTGAAATACATAAAGAAATAAAAAGCTGACACAGATTACCAACTGGTTTGTTTGTTACTGAAACATATAGAATCGAGTCGTACTGGATTGGAAATATACATCAAATACTACCCCAGCTTGATATCGATTGATAACAAATTGGGTTTGGTGTTGTGTACGTATATGGAGTGTTTATATATGATTAACTGTATTTACACGTACAATATAGATACGTATCAGTATTTGTATAAATATTTATTCTGTAAATTTATCTATATATATGTATAATTATATTTCATGTATGTATTTATGTATATATCGGTATTTATATTTACAATTGTATATCTCTTACTGTTATATATATATATATTTTTTTATTCATAAATAATAACAAATCTTAAAAAAATAATACGAATACAATGGTAATAATAATAATATCTGATAATAACACAATTCATAATTAAGACATAACGAGTTATATGTATCAGATTCTATATCTATATTTTTATATTACTATAATAATATTAATAATACAGATATTAGTAATAAGTTGTAATATCAATAAATATTTATCTTAACTTGTAATTAAATATATTAATATTATATTTTATTAATTATGTAATGTTTAATAATTATATAACATATATATATATATATATATATATATATATATATATATATATATATATATATATATATATATATATATATATATATATAGTAACATACATTTAATATTTATTTACAAACAATTGTTCGTGAATCATCGGGCACAGTCAAAGGTCAATTGAATATATGAACATTGTTTCAAAATTTTCTAGACTCAACAATTACATACTTTGCTTATCGTATTGAAATCATATAAAGATTAAGTTTAAATTTGGTCAAAAATTTCCGGGTCATCACAGTACCTACCCGTTAAAAGAAATTTCGTCCCGAAATTTGATAGAGGTCGTCATGGCTAATAGTAAGAATGTTATTGTGACGAATATAAGCTGATACATAGAGTTTTATCATGATTAAGAAATACGGATAAAATAATTCGATTTCTCGAAGCGTATGAGTGAAGCTATCGTAAAAGAGCGAAATGAGCAGGTATATATTCGTCATATCTTTTGACGTAGATAGGATTGATTTCCAAGTTCAAGAGATTTAGAGAAAATCTTCGTAATTAGATTTGATTCTTCGGTAATCGAGGAAGTTAGGACCTGCTTTAAATACAATTATCTGTTTTGATTGCTTTGTCTGATATTTCACTATAAATCCACCCTCTTTGTTTCCTTACAACTCACACCTTCTATTCCTTCCCCCTCAATTCATACTTTAAAACATTCATCAATATGCTCCATCCCGTCCTAATCCTTGATATACTCTTAACTTTCATATCTGTCATTCTTCTCTTTCATCTACCACCGGAGGATTTTATTTACTTCTACTATTATCTTGGGGTTATAGTGTTATTAATTTTCCCGTGCCTTTACGTGGCAATACGTATTGATATGCACGTTTTGTAATTCATGTGTTGTTGTCGGGCCTTATATTTTCTTTTATATTTAAGAGTTCCATACTTTTGTCTCCTCTTCCCGACTTCAAGTCAAGCGAATAATGGTCCAGAATTCATAGGTATGGATTTTGAAATGAACACAGTTAATGTTCTAAGAAGGGAATCGTAATGGCACGATCTTGATTTGGTAAATTACCAGAATATCCGAAAAGATAGAACTATCAAGAAGATATGTTCTTAATATGTTTAGAGATTGAGTAGAATGCAAGAATCATGCAAATGGCACATGATGATGGTACTGTGAATCATCACATTCCATTAGAAACTCAGCATAAATTACTGTAATATAATCACGTTGATCAAGTGTCATTATATTATACTAACTCATGCTTCAGTTCCCAACACTACTTCAAAAACATTCATATTTTAAATTTGAAGGTTCACAGAATATAGAAACTAAACTGTTTCCTATATGATGTAAAACAGATAGCACGAAGAGATAATTAATTTCGGACGAGAATATTTATGAAAATATCCTTAGAAATATCGAAGATATTTTTTGATGATATTTTGGAATTTCTAAGTTCGATGAATGATGAAGAAAGATTTTCTGTAAGATTTTAACATGAGTACGGAGCTAGATATTCGTTGAAGGTTTCATCGGATCCAGAATTATCTGGTTTCTTTAAATATATGGTATGGTCCTTGTATTTGGCCTTGGTCTCCTTCATGGTTTGCTCAATCTGTTTTTCAGTATCAAATTTTCTTTCGAGCGTTCCTAACATTCCTTTCTTTATCATCAAACTTTTGGCCGTTTAGACCATCTACAATCTTTCTGTTTCCTCTACATTTAATGCTACTATATCTGAATCATCGGTTATCAATCCGAGGTGGTTTCAGGAGTATTGTGTTTTTAGATGATTAAACACTGATGGTAATATGGTGACATATAAAAGGTTCCCCGGTAACAATAAAAGAGTACGCATATATATCAAGGTTATACTAAGGTTGTTTCGAACAAAAAGTCGAAGTTGACTTGTTGGAGCTGTGACAAAATTGGCTAATTTGGAGAGGGATTATAAAGTTATTTTCGATAATAATAACGCTAAAGAAAATTAGCACATCTACGTGTTAAAGGTTTACTCAGTTTTCGAGAGTTTTTTGGTGCATAACTATATGCATCAATTTTTTTTTCCTTCCGTAGATGAAGTGCAGTTGGTTCATCCTCCCGATTGAGGTGTTTTCAAGAATTACGAAAGGTTTGAACGTAAATTGGAATCGTCAAGATACATATGAGGTTTAAGATGAAAATCAAGTGGCAAACTTGAGGAAATATTTAACTGTAGTAGATGTAATTTATTTACAATCTTTTAAGTCAAAATGTGTTGTATTTAATATTTTCTACTCTTTTAATACTTTTTAATTGTCCATGATACTAGTCCAATAGTCCAATTGTTCAATAGTTCAATAGTTCCCCCAAAACTAGTATATTTTAAGGAAATAGTCATATAGGAACAGTTAGCTAGGAACAGTTAGCTATGATTTGGTTAATATAGTTTTAAAGTTTTACGTGGTTAATTAATTGGTTACTAATAAATTTTATTTTGTTCATTATTTTCTTCATTATGCCACTTGTCAAATCTTGACTTGGATTCTGATCGGTCAAAATCCGAATATGAAATTGAACTTGGATGAAATTAGTTGTTCTTTGGTGAACGGATACATATATGTGTGAATTTGAGCAGTGTTGTTAATGACTGCTGAATCTGAATTGAAGAATGTACAGTGTAACTTATTAATGTGAAATTTAAATATTCCCCGGGTATTACCTACCCGTTAAAATATTTTCCCCATTAACAGTTTGTACAAAAGAATTTTTAATTAAAATCTTTATGAAAACATATATACATATATATTTTCTTCAGATGAAATCATGGATTTAATGAATTAATATGATATTTAAACTTATATGATTTTCGATTTGAGCTAGAATAAGTAATCTCTAAAACTATTAGGATCCACGTATTCTTCGCAAAATATTAATGAAGTTATGGTTCAATACTTCATTGTTAATTGCTGTTGGTACTCCTTAGTATCCATAGTGCGTATGCTGTTGATGTTCGTGGGACAGATTGTGAAATTGAGGCTTGGGATACGGCTGTTGTTATTGGTGGTACTGGTGGTGCCGGTAATGTTGCTGAAGCTGGTACATTTTGCACCATACTTTTCACGGCTACAACTCGGGTGCGAAGTTCGTTGACTTATTACTCCAGGATGATTGTCGGTTGGAACGAGCGAATGAATAAAGTTTAGAATTTTAGATAGAATATAATCTTGTCGAGTTACCCTGGAAATGAGACTGAAAATGGTGTCTCGAACAGGTTCACCGGTAAACGCTTCAGGTTCATTGTCAAGAGGTGAATTTGGTTGGTGGAAGGAATTGCCTTCTGCGCGTTTCCATTAATTAAGTCGACTACGAACCCATCAGATGAATTGATAATGGCTGATTGGTTGATTCATACCGGCGACGCTGTTTTCGGAGCTTAGGTGAACATCTATGTCGGATTAGCTGTCGGAATAACTATCGGAATAGCTATCGAAATCCGAGGGACTCGAACTGGTTGCAGGATTCATCTCGTACGATCAGATGAGGGATATTCGATAAGAAATAGATTATAGGATGTAGATTAGTATCATGCAATACATAATTTACATATGCATATATAATACTAAAATTCCATAAGTTACGGAGGAATCTACGGAAACAGTCAGGCAAAGGTAACAATAACAGATATGCTAAGATATGAATTTATCTATACACTGTCTATGCAATAGAGGTAGTAAGACGTGTCTAGACTAAGAATTATAAGCAGGTAATTTCTTAAGGATGATAAGCAAATGATTTCTGACAAAAATAATAAGCAAAACTTTTGACATGCAGACACGGTCGAAGTCTAGACTCACTAATGCATCCTAACGACTTATCAGTTAGACACACTAATGTAGACCTGGTTCGCTAAGACCATCGCTCTGATACCAACGGAAACGACCCGTCCTAATCCATCCGGACAAAGTCCATATCGATTACAAACGATTCACAATAGTTGGTTACATCGCAAGGTACTTGACCTCTATATGATACATTTTACAAACATTGCATTCGTTTTTAAAAGACAAACTTGCTTTATATCGAAAATTGATGACATGCAAATCATTTCATAATATATTCAACTATAATTGTCTAAATAATAATCTTGATGAACCCGACGACTCGAATGCAACATCTTTTGAAATATGTCATGAATGACTCCAAGTAATATCTTTTAAATGAGCAATTGCACAGCGGAAGACTTCTTTTATACCTGAGAATAAACATGCTTTCAAGTGTCAACCAAAAGGTTGGTGAGTTCATTAGTTTAGCATAAATAAACATTTCCATCATTTTAATAGACCACAAGATTTTTATTTCCAGTTCTCATAAATATACGTCCCACACATGGAGACAAAAATCATTCATATGGATTGAACACCTGGTAACTGACATTCACAATATGCATATAAGAATATCCCCATCATTCCGGGATCCTCCTTCGGACATGATATAAATTTCGAAGTACTAAAGCATCCGGTACTTTGGATGGGGCTTGTTGGGCCCGATAGATCTATCTTTAGGATTCGCGTCGATTAGGGTGTCTGTTCCCTAATTCTTAGATTACCAGACTAAAAGGGGCATATTCGATTTCGATCATTCAACCATATAATGTAGTTTTAATTACTTGTGTCTATTTCGTAAAAACAGTTATAAAAACAGCGCATGTATTCTCAGTCCCAACAATGTATATTGCAAAAGCATTTAAAAAGGGATTAATGAAAACTCACGCATATAAATATTGTAAAACAGTTAATAAAACATTTGCATGTATTCTCAGCCCAAAAATGTAAAGAGTAAAAAGGGAGCAAATGAACTCACCATACTGTATTTTGTAGTAAAAATATATATGACAATAATGAACAATGCAGGGTTGGCCTCGGATTCACGAACCTATATCATTTGTATATTTATTAATATACGTAGTTGTAATCGAACATATATATATATATTTATATATATAAATTTATTATTTATGTCCTTTTTATATATCTTTGTAGTTATTCAGAATTTATTCTAAACTTCATTAGATACATATTCTTTATTTATGTAAATCATACCTTAACTTATATGTTATATGGGATATTATTTTAATTATAGTAAATGTAATAAGTATCTTTTACGAAACTAATATTTATTTGTTAAAAATGGTAGTTTTGATTATAATAAGTTACTAATAATAATAGTAATAATAACTTTATTAGTAATGATAACACTAATAATAATAATAACGATATTGTTAAACATGATACTTTTATCTAATTATAAGATTAATAATACTAATAGTTACAAAAGTGATACTAATACTAATATTAATGAAAATAACGATAACGTCAGTAATGATTTTTATTACTAATACTTTTATTGATAATAATAATAATAATACTAACAATTTATAAAATGATACCACTAATAATAATGATAATGATACTAATTGCATTAATGATAATATTAATAATAATAATGACATTGTTAATAATGATACTTATGTTAATAATAATAATAATCCTAATAACTATAAGAATGCTACTAATACTAATATTAATGAAAATAATAATGATAGTTTCCAATACTTATGTTAATAATAATAACCATATTTTTATCAATCATTTTAATACTAATGATAATAATTCTAGTAGTAATAATAATAATAACACTTATATTACTTTTAATAATAACAATGATCTTATAAATTTTGGAATGATAAAAATATTCCTAATATCTATAACCTTAATCATAATAATAATAATAATAATAATAATAATAATAATAATAATAATAATAATAATAATAATAATAATAATAATAATAATAATAATAATAATAATAATAATAATAATAATAATAATACTTGTTCTAATACTTGTTTTGATATTAATAATAGATAATATAATAATAATAATAATAATTAAAATAACAATAATAATAATAATAATAAGTAGTAAATAATAAAAGTTTTGGTAAAGAAAAACTACCTCAAAATAGGAAAAAGATAAACTACCCGCAACGGGACTCGAACCCGCGACCTCTCGTTATCCGACATACTCACAAACCATCCTGCTGCCCTTACTTTTCTCAATTGATACACACCCAGATTTTATTTAACTCCTTACTTTCTGTTTCATATTTCTCCATTCAGCCTTTATAAAAAAAAATGCACCAAGTAGGGCTCGAACCTGAGGCCATTCGTTTAACACATACACCCCTTCACCACTCGTCTATTTCTAATTATCTGTTTTAAACACAACCGAAATATATATATATATATATATATATATATATATATATATATATATATATATATATATATATATATATATATATATATATATAACCCGGTAACTGTTTATTCTTCCTTTTCCTTAAACCTATTTGATCAGAGAAACATCATCATTACTCGCATTTCATTATCATACCATTATTACGATCATCATCATCCATTGTGATTTTATTATTTTCTTGAATCACTTCATCACCTTAATCTATCATCTAACATCATCGCCTAATCCTTGTCATAATCTATTTACTATCATAATCATATATCATCATCGTCAATATCAGGATATCATAAACACTTTTAAAACAGCAACAAATAGCAATTGTATCACCTTGGTTCTTGGGGGTTCATTCGAAAAAACAAAGCAGGAGCAAGAGATTGTTTACCGAATGGTTTCCTTGAGTTGGTTCTTGGGCCATCAAAAGCCCAAACGATTCAAAAGGCCCAACATTTTCATATATTGAAACCTATTACTTGGTTCGTGTAATGGTATTAACAAAACAGAATCCAATAGCAGCCTATGTAATATTTAAATAACAAAAGGAATTACGGCTTCTTTTCTTTCCTGTCATAGTCGTAATCTAACCCAGAGTAACCCTACCAAATTCAAGTGGGTTGATTTGTTAAATTGTTGTCTGCCACAATGGAAAGAAAGTACGCACTAGCATATAAAACAATACTATCATCTTTTCAACGTTGCTCACGAAACAGAAACAAGAAAAGAAATTTACTGCAGTTTTTGATTGAATTAAATAGAAGTAATAGCAGGTGCAATCGGGTTCAAGCTTAAAGTAGTTACAACAGCTGTTCATAAAACGAAGGGTAATAAGGAGGGTTTTCATGGTGTTTTACGGTGGTAAGGTTGTTGTTCAGTCGAATTTGAAGCAGACAATAATCGAGGGTGGTTCAATGGTGATCTAGGGCTGTGGTGGTCGTAGGGTTATTCACAAGAAGAAGGAGAAGAAAAATATATGTGAAAAGGTGACGGTTTGTGGTTTGGGTGATTCGAAAAGAAAACATGATTAAGAGAGAGAAGGAAGATAATGATACTGATGGAGTGCTCGAGTTTTTAACCGAACAGAAGTAGCAGCAAGTTCTTCTTGATTATTGATGGCAAGGGAATGAAGGATGATGTGATCATCGAAGAGTAAGGAACAAGAAAAGAAAATAATAGAGGTGTTGTGCAATTTTTATTAGAATTTATTTTGATTTCTTTGTTGTGCTCAATCAAATTAAACTTTTAGAGTGATATAGAGGCTGATAGACAATATTACTGTTAACGTGACTCATTTAGCATTTGTTTTCTAGTTTGATTTTGCTCGACAAGAAGTACACTGATATATTCAATCAGATATTGAAATACATAAAGAAATAAAAAGCTGACACAGATTACCAACTAGTTTGTTTGTTACTGAAACATATAGAATCGAGTCGTATTGGATTGGAAATATACATCAAATACTACCCTAGCTTGATATCGATTGATAACAAATTGGGTTTGGTGTTGTGTACGTATACGGAGTGCTTATATATGATTAACTGTATTTACACGTACAATATAGATACGTATCAGTATTTGTATAAATATTTATTCTGTAAATTTATCTATATGTATGTATAATTATATTTCATGTATGTATTTATGTATATATCGGTATTTATATTTACAATTGTATATCTCTTACTGTTATATATATATATTTTTTTATTCATAAATAATAACAAATCTTAAAAAAATAATACGAATACAATGGTAATAATAATAATATCTGATAATAACACAATTCATAATTAAGACATAACGAGTTATATGTATCAGATTCTATATCTATATTTTTATATTACTATAATAATATTAATAATACAGATATTAGTAATAAGTTGTAATATCAATAAAATATTTATCTTAACTTGTAATTAAATATATTAATATTATATTTTATTAATTATGTAATGTTTAATAATTATATATATATATATATATATATATATATATATATATATATATATATATATATATATATACATAGTAACATACATTTAATATTTATTTACAAACAATTGTTCGTGAATCATCGGGCACAGTCAAAGGTCAATTGAATATATGAACATTGTTTCAAAATTTTCTAGACTCAACAATTACATACTTTGCTTATCGTATTGAAATCATATAAAGATTAAGTTTAAATTTGGTCGAAAATTTCCGGGTCATCACAAGTACCACCATCAGCAACACCCACAGTACCATCACCACCACCAACAACAACATCCGCATCCCACACCTCAACATCACAATCTGTACCTCGAACATCAATGTCATACGCCCCATAGATACCAAGGAATACCAACAACAACAAACGATGAAGTATTGATTCATAACTTCATCGAAGAAATATTCTGCAGAGAATATGTAGTGTCAAAAAGTTTTAGAGATTATTCATTTCTAGTTCCAGCTGAAAATTAAATGAGCTTAATATGATATTAACTCATTAAATCTGTATTACATTTGAATAAAATATACATACTAATATTTTCATAAAAATTGTGATAAAATTCTCATGTACAAAATATTATTTGTGAAACTTTTAACGGGTAGGTAATACCCAAAAGAAATATAAATTTACAAATAATATGTTACATTCTTCGAATCTGATTCAGCAATCATCAACTATATTCACTACTTTCACAACAATATACATTCTTTCATAGAAATCAAAACAACCATTCGCATCCAAATTTGATTACATATTCTGATTTTGAAAAAAAAAATCAGAATCCAAGCCCAGATTTAACAGAAAACATCACTATTAGATTCTTACATCTTTCAAAGCTATACTCTGACTTCAAAACTGTGAAAGATCCTTTAGCATTGTTATTACCGAAAATAATCTTGCAATCCCTTTTCAAAGTATCCAGTTTTATCACACTTCCAACCAGTCAACTTCGACTTTTTAAATTAGCCTTATTGTAACCTTGACATATACGTTCTTGTTACCGGGGAACCTTTCATGTTCCACTACATTAGCAGTAAATTTACCCACAACTTCATTGATCCTCGACCTTTTGAAAAATCCTTATACTAATTAAAACCCTATCATATACTCATCCGCGTCTTGTAACGAGAATTGTCGTACCAATTACCGGGAATCAGCAATCAGTATTTTGAATCTCGCAGCATTTCTACATCAACAGTTATATATATACAATGTCCATCTCCTAGACTTACTTACTTCGAACGTGAAGTTTCTAAAAAAACACCCCAAACTGCGAAACTAGTTCTCCGAATTTTGGAAAAATGCTGATGAAGCAGCAAAAACTGTAAACGACCTTAACAATCAAAAGTTTGATGATAAAGAATAGTATGGTGGTAAAGCTGAGAAAAAGAGAAGGTTTGGAACTGAAAACGGATTGAGCAGACCATGAAGGAGGCTGTGGACAAATCACAAAGACTAAATATGCCTTCAAAGAATACAAATAATTCAGTATCTGCTGAAGTCATTAACGAATACCTTGCTCCTGACTCAAAATCCGTTACGAACAAATCTTCTTCATCATCCTTCGATATTAGAAATTCTAAGATATTATCATATCTTTCATTATAAATATCTTTGATATTTCTGAAGATATCTTCATAACTATTATCATTCGAAATTATTTATCTCTTCACGCTATCTGTGTTACATCATAAAAGAAACTATTTTAGTTTCTAATTTCTAAAAATTTCGAAAAATGGATGTTTTTGAAGTAGTGTTGGGAATTGAAGCATGAGTTAGTATAATATAATGACACTTTATCAACGTGATTATATTACAGTAAGTCATGAACCATGTTACATAACTCTTTTATTCTATTTAACCTCTAAACATTTCAAGAAAATATTTTTCTTGATGATTCGGTCTTTTCCAGATATTCTGGTAATTTGACAAATCAAGATCGTGCCATTACAATTTCTTTCTTAGAACATTAACTATGTTCATTCCGAAATGTATAGCTACGAAATATGGACCATTATTCGCTTGACTTAAGGTCGAGAAGAGAAAATGAAGGCATGAAGCTCTGAAATATAATGTAAAATATAAAGCCCGATAACAACTCTGAAATTTACAAACCGTGTATATCGATGCGTATAGCAATATAAAGACACGGGAGAATGAAAAACACTATAACCCTAAGATAATAGTAGAAGAAAATAACCTCCTCTGGTGGCAGATGAAAAAGAAGAATGAAGGATACGATAGCCAAGAAAATATCAAGAATCAGAACTGGATTAAGCATTTTCATAATCTATTAAGAAGTATGAAATAAGGAAGAAGATTATAGGAGTGGTGAAAATAAATGAAACGGAAAAGGTCAATTTATAGCAAAATATCAGACATAGCAATCAAGGCAGATTACGCATTTAATCAAAGAAAATCCTAATTTCCGCAATTACCAAAGAATCAAATCTTATTCAGATTATGAAAATTTTCTATTCCTTAAATTCTGGAAATCAATCGTGACTACTTCAAAAGATATAACGAATCTATATTTATTCATTTCACTCTTTTGTGATAACTTCACTCGTACTCTTCACAAAATTGAATTGTTTTATCTATATTACTCAATGATGATAAAAACTCTAATTTTCAACTCGTATGAGTTATGAAAACATACTTATTGTCATCCATGACCATCCCAACCAAATTTCGGGACGAAATTTCTTTAACGGTAGGTACTGTGACAACTCGAAATTTTTTGACCAAATTTAAAATTTATCTTTAAATGATTTAATGTTTTCGACAGGATAAGCAAAGTCTGTAATGTTGAGTCACGAAAGTTTTGGAACTATATTCATATAATCAATTATTCTTTGACTGTTCTCGAAGATTCACGAACAATATATATAACTTATTGTGCATATATATATATATATATATATATATATATATATATATATATATATATATATATATATATATATATATATATATATATATATATATATATATATATATATATATATATATATATTTGATTTCAAGTTATTTAGTAAACGATAGTAACATTCGATTATTGATTCGATTGATATTTAGATAAGGTAACTAAAACGTTTAAGATGAACCAGTAAAACACTAATTTGCTACAGTATTTTTGAATTGCTACAGTACCCGAAAAGCTACAGTGTTTTCGAAAATCACTATTTGCTACAGTAAAATAAAAACTTTGCTACAGTAACTTTGCTACAGTAAAATACTATTTAAAAAAAATGTATATATGCATATGTATATACTACGAGACGATGATTTATAGAAGCAAATAATCAAAACACTTAATTGATTAAAGCTACACTTCGAGTGACATAGTTTATCAATGATTAAGTTTAATTTTTGATAAAGGTACACGTCGCGTAACGAAAAGTGCTAGTTTTCTAAGCGTACGAAAATGCGTTCGAGAAACCGGAACCGGGACATAAGTCGAGTGACAACGTACGAGTCATCGGAACGAAAATTACAAGTCAACTATGCACGTGAATTTAATATAATATATAATTAATTATATAAATTAAATATATTATATATAATTAAATAATATGTCGACAAGAATAAAAACAAACGATTGTGAGCTGTAATTCGATCTCATGCGATCGCATGAGATTAACATATAAACTCCATGCGATCGCATGGAGTGTGATTTCAGGAGATGTCTATAAATTGAATTCGTTTCACTGCCTCGACACACACACTTACATCTATATTACTCCCTATGTTATTCATATTATTATTATTATTATTATTATTATTATTATTATTATTATTATTATTATTATTATTATTATTATTATTATTATTATTATATTATTATTATTATTATTATATTATTATTATTATTATTATTATTATTATTATTATTATTATTATTATTATTATTATTAAGATTAATATTATTATTAATCTTATGGTTAGGAGTATTATTATTAGTAGTATTATACATAAAATACTACGACGAGGTCATGAGCGAGTTATTTTCAAAACAAGCTTTTCGAACGGGTTTAAGCTAAGGAAATTATGAGTTATAGCTAAGGAGGTGATGGGTATTATTCGGGGGTATTGCTCGTAAGTCAAACTAGTGTTTATCATCTCCGTTGCGTCTACATACTTTCCTGCAATATTGAATCACAATATTGATACGTGAGCATTCATATCTTATCTTTTATATATTAATATTGTATACATGTCTAGTGCTCGAGTATATATGTTTATGTATGCTAATATGCCAAATTTCGTCATTAAACAGTTTATGATGAATCACGAATTAAATACATATATTACTGATAAAAGGTATATGATATGCATGTTTTTGGAAAACTGGCGAAAAATCAATAACTTTTCATTTAGAAATCGCGAAATTTCGATGAACGAATTAAAAGATATGGGCAACTGAATTATGATCAACATTAATTGGAACTGCTTTTGAATCTGAAATTAATATTTAAACAACTTTTCTATGAGATTGATAATTTGAAATTTTAGATATTACTAATCGAGTAAATGAATTTCTATATAAGGCACGTCTCGTTTTGTTGAACAATTGTCAAAATTGATTGTTTTATCATATTTTAAAGCCTTATAAAAACTATAGTTTAATTTTACAAGAATTGGGAAACTATGTGAAATGTTAAAATGTTTTGATTGCCCTGATCATTCAACTATAGTATTGATTCAGATTGACTTTTTGAAACGACTTTTGATAACTTTTGTATGTTGATCTCGAGCATTAGAATTGTGATACACTATGACCTGACCTAGCTTGATAGACATTTATTGACCAACATATGTTCTCTAGGTTGAGATCTACGGTTATTTGGTAATCCGAGTTTCGGTCACATTTTGGTGAACGACTTTATATGATGCTAAGGTGAGTTTCATTTGCTCCCTTTTTAAATGCTTTTGCAATATATATTTTTGGGTTGAGAATACATGCAATTTATTTTAAAAACAATGGACACAAGTACATACTAAATTCTATACTGAGTTTGAACCGAAAATCCTTTAGCTTTGGTAACTAGTAACTGCTGGTTATAAGAACTGGTGGGCAGTAGTAGTATATGGATCCATAGGGCTTGATATCCCCGTCCGAGCTAGAGCGCTAGCCTTTTAACGGACGTATGCTATTTGAGAAGCGTACACATTGGTTTGCGTGTATTATTAAGATGATTATACAAAGGGTACAAATTATATATACGTTAAGTTTAGTTACCAGGGTGCTCAATCTTGTAGAATATTTTGATAAACGTTTCTGGATGAAACAACTAAAATCTTGTGATCCACCTTTATATACAGATTATACGAAACATTAAAACTATGAACTCACCAACCTTTGTGTTGACACTTGTTAGCATGTTTATTCTCAGGTTCTCTAGAAGTCTTTCGCTGTTTGCTTATATGTTAGACAAGCTATGTGTATGGAGTCTTACATGGCATATTTTTCAAGGAAACGTTGCATTCACCAAATCATCACCATGTATCTTATTTTGACTGCATTGTCAACGGAAGTACTATTGTAAACTATTATTTACGATGATTGTCTATATGTAGAAATCATCAGCTGTCGAAAACCTTTGATTTAATTATTCATTTATGGTGTGCCTTTTCAAAAGAATGCAATGTTTACAAAACGTATCATACAGAGGTCAAATACCTCGCAATGAAATCGATGAATGGCGTATTTGTCCATATGGATTTGGAGCGATCGTCACAATATCACCAATGTAAATTTACAATAATCAACCTAGATATGTATTTACAAGTTCATCATGGTTTTAGGTAGACGTGTATACTCTATACTGTATGATTTGTGTGCAAGGTACAATATACAACTATATGGCTAAATCATTTGAGCCTTCGGGGTCACACACATATACACCTAGACTTCAAAAGAAATATATATATGATGTATATATATATTACTCAAGTAACAAAATATATTAAGTTAAATGAATTAATTAATTAATTGTTTAATTAATTAACTAACAAAATTAATCAAACAAATGCCAATTATTTGATAACCACTAGAAGAAGAAAAATAGAATTAAAAACATTATTAATTTGGCAATATGTCTTTGGCTACTAAATATACTACTAACTATTGGAGTTGGCAGCTAACTTTTAAGTTTTATTTATAATAAACAAAATATTATATACACAAGTAAGAGATGTTGGGCTAAGAGGTACTGCAAAATAAAACTAAAAAGAAACTCTAGTTTGAAGGTGTACGTACATACCAATTCAATCAAAGTTCTCTGTTTGTTTTCTAATTCAATCAAAGCTCTTTTTTTTCCTTTGAAAACAAACTACAATTGTTTTTGTTTCTTTTGTTTTCCATAAGAGAAATACATATATGAGAGTATTAATTTTGTTGTATTAATATAATTTGATTATATTAATACGTTACTTGGAGTTTGTGTAAGGACCCGTCCTAATCCATCTGGACGAATACATTACATTTGGTTACATCGCGAGGTACTTGACCTCTATATGATACATTTTACAAACATTGCATTCATTTTTAAAAGACAAACTTTCATTACATCGAAAGTTGACGGCATGCATACCATTCCATAATATATCCAATTATAATTGACTTAATAATAATCTTGATGAACTCAACGACTCGAATGCAACGTTTTTTGAAATATGTCATGAATGACTCCAAGTAATATCTCTAATGTGAGCAAATGCACAGCGAAAGATTTCTTTCATACCTGAGAATAAACATGCTTTAAAGTGTCAGTTCATTAGTTTATCATAATCAATCATTTCCATCATTTTAATAGACCACAAGATTTTCATTTCCATTTCTCATAAATATACGTCCCATGCATAGAGACAAAAATAATCATTCATATGGATTGAACACCTGGTAACCGACATTAACAAGATGTATATAAGAATATCCCATATCATTCCGGGACATCCATCGGACATGATAAAAACGAATTTGAAGTACTAAAGCATCCGGTACTTTGGATGGGGTTTGTTAGGCCCAATAGATCTATCTTTAGGATTCGCGTCAATTAGTAGATCGGTTTACTAAATTCTTAGGCTACCAAGCAAAAGGGGCATATTCGGCTTCGATCATTCAACCATATAATGTAGTTTCGATTACTTGTGTCTATTTCGTAAAACATTTATAAAATTAGCGCATGTATTCTCAGTCCCAAAAATATATATATTGTAAAAGCATTTAAAAAGGGAGCAAATGAAACTCACTCTACAATATTTTGTAGTAAAAATATTCATACGACGAAACTGAACAATGCAGGGTTGGCCTCGGATTCACGAACTGTGACGATCGCTCCAAATCCATATGGACGAACACGTCATTCATCGATTTCATTGCGAGGTATTTGACCTCTATATGATACGTTTTGTAAATATTGCATTCTTTTGAAAAGGCACACCATAAATGAATATTTAAATCAAAGGTTTTCGACATCTGATGATTTCTACATATAGACAATCACCGTAATATAATAATTTACAATAATACTTCTGTTGATAATGCAGTCAAAATAAGATACATGGTGATGATTTGGTGAATGCAATGTTTCCTTGAAAAATATGCCATGTATGACTCCATGCACATAGCTTGTCTAACATATAAGCAAACAACGGAAGACTTCTAGGGAACCTGAGAATAAACATGCTAACAAGTATCACCACAAAGGTTGGTGAGTTCATAGTTTTAATGTTGCGCATAATCTGTATATAAAGGTGGATCACAAGATTTTAGTTGTTCAATCCAGAAACGTTTATCAAAATATTCTATGAAATTGAGCACCCTGGTAACTAAACTTAACGTATATATAATTTGTACCCTTGTATAATCATCTTAATAATACACGAAAACCAACGTGTACGCTTCTCAAATAGCATACGTCCGTTAAAAGGCTAGTGCTCTTGCTCGGACGGGGATATCAAGCCCTATGGATCCATATATAACAACTCGCGCCCACCAGTTCTTATAACCAGCAGTTACTAGTTACCAAAGCTAAGGGATCTTCGGATCAAACTCGATGTAGAATTTAGTATGTACTTGTATCCATTGCGTTTAAAATAAAGTGCATGTATTCTCATCCTAAAAATATAGATTGCAAAAGCAATTAAAAAGGGAGCAAATGAAACTCACCTTAGCAGCATATAAAGTCGTTCACCAAAATGTGATCGAAACTCGTATTACCAAATAACCGTAGATCTCAACCTAGAGAACATATGTTGGTCAATAAATGTCTATCAAGCTAGGTCAGGTCATAGTGTATAACAATCCTAATGCTCGAGATCGACATACAAAAGTTATCCAAAGTCGTTTCAAAAAGTCAATTTTGACAATAATTCAACAAAACGAGACGTGCCTTATATATGGATTCATTTACTTGGCTGGTAATATTCAAAAATCCAATTTATCATTCTTACAAACAAGTTTCAAAAGCAATTTCAATCAATGTCAATCATAATTCAGTTGATCATATCTTTTAATTCGTTCACCGAAATTACGCGATTTCGAAATGAAAAGTTATTGATTTTTCGCCAACTTTCCAAAAACATGCATATCATATACCTTTTATCAGTAATATATGTATTTACTTCGTGATTCATCTTAACTGTTTAACGATAAAATTTAGCATGCAACCATGCATAAATATATATACTCGAGCACTAGACATGGGTACACAATTAATGTATAAAAGATAAAATATGAGTGCTTACGTATCAATATTGAGATTCAATATTATAGGAAAGTACGTAGACGCAACAGAGATGATAAACACTAGATTTGATTCACAAATATACCCTCGAACATTACCCATAACCTCCCTGGAAATAACCCATAATTTCCTTAGCTCTATCCCGCTCAAAAACCCATTTTGAAGGTGACACGCTCATAACCTCGTCGTAGTATTTTAGGTATATATACTACTAATAATAATATTATAATAAGATTAATAATAATAATAATAATATTAATCTTAATAATAATAATAATAATAATAATAATAATAATAATAATATAAAAAAAAAATAATACGGAGGAATGAAGCGAGCTTTTATAGTATGTGGCCTGCTACAGTACCTCATGCGATCGCATGAGTTTTCAGTGTTTTTGCCATGCGATCGCATGGCCGCCTTATCCGTTTTTGTTTGCTAGTTCGCCGACATCAAATAGTGTTTACTGTAGCAAATAGTGTACTGTAGCAAATAGTGTTTACTGTAGCAAATAGTGTTTTCACTGTAGCACTGTATCAAAATACGGTTTCACTGTAGCAAATAGTGTTTTACTGTAGCAAATAGTGTTTTACTCTAGCAAAGTCATTTTACTGTAGCAAATAGTGTTTTACTGTAGGAAAGTCATTTTTACTTGTACATATATTTATATACATACATAAAATTGTTCATGAATCGTCGAGAGCAGTCAAATGTAATGAAACAGTTCTAAAATTTTGAGATTCAACTTCATAGACTTTGCTTAGCGTGTCGGAAACATTAAATCATTTAAATATAAAGTTTAAATTTGGTCAAAAAATTTCGGGTTGTCACAGTACCTACCCGTTAAAGAAATTTCGTCCCGAAATTTGAGTGAGGTCGTCATGGCTGACAATAAAAATGTTTTCATGACGAATATGAGTTGGTAAATAAAATTTTATCACCATTGAATAATACGGATAAAACAATCCGATTACACGAAGCGTATGTGAGAAGTTATCGTAATAGAGTGAAATGGAGAATAGAGATTCGTCTTATCTCTTAATGTAGTAACGATTGATTTTTGGAATTTAAGGAATAGAAAATCTTCATAATTTAAATAAGATTTGATTCTTCGGAATTTAAGGAAATTAGGATTTCCTTTGATTAAATGCGTAAGCTGCCTCGATTACTATGTCTGATATTTTGCTATAAATTAACCTCTTCCGTTTCATTTATTCTCACCACTCCTATAATCTTCTTTCTTATTTCATACTTACTAAAGATTTGTGAAAATGCTTCGTCCAGTTCTGATTCTTGATATTTTCTTGGCTATCATATCATTCATTCTTCTTTTTCATCTGCCACAAGAGGAAGTTATTTTCTTCTACCATTACCTTGGGGTTATAGTATTTTTCATTCTCCCGTGTCTTTATATTGCTATACGCATTGATATACACGGTTTGTAATTTCGGGGTTGTTATAAGGCTTTATATTTTCCATTATATTTCGGAGCTTCATGCTTTCATTTTCTCTTCCCGACTTTAAGTCAAGCGAATAATGGTCCAGAATTCATAGGTATGGATTTTGAAATGAACATAGTTAATGTTCTAAGAAGGGAATTGTAATGGCACGATCTTGATTTATCAAATTACCAGAATATCCGGAAAAGACCGAATCATCAAGAAATATATTTTCTTGATATATTTAGAGATTATATAGAATGAAAGAGTTATGTAACATGGTTCATGATGAGGGTGGGATCTGTGAACCTTTATCACGTTCCATTAGAAACTCAGCATGACTTACTGTAATATAATCACGTTGATCAAGTGTCATTATATTATACTAACTCATGCTTCAGTTCCCAACACCACTTCAAAAATATTCATATTTTAAACTCGAAGGTTTTAGAATTTAGAAACTAAAATAGTTTCTTTTATGATGTTACACAGATATCGCAAGGAGAAAATTGATTTCCGATGAGAATGATTATGGAATTATATCCAGAAATATGGAGGATATTTATAATGAAAGATACGATGATATCTTAGAATTTCTAATATCAGAGGATGATGAAGAATATTGTCCGCAAGGGTTTAGATTCGGAAGCAAGGTATTCGTTAATGGCTTCAGCAGATACTGAATAATTTGGATTCTTTGAAGGCATGTTTAGTCTTTATGATTTATCCACAGCCTCCTTCATACTTTGCTCAATCCGTTTTCCAGTTCCAAACCTTCTCTTTTTCTGAGCTTTGCCAACACACTATTCTTTATCATCAAACTTTTGGCTGTTAAGGTCGTTTACAGTTTTTGCTGCTTCATCAGCATTCAAAGTTATCATAACCGAATCGTTGGTTATCAATCCGAGGTGTTTTCAAAAGTTTGAAGGGTTTGCATGAAGATTGTAATTGTCAAGATACATATGATGTTCTAGAATTTTGAACGATACAATTTTTTTTCTTCTGGGTTTATGAATATAAGTGATGTTCTAGCACAGTTTTGAAGTCACAATATAGCATTTGAAAGATGTAAGAATCTAAGAGTGATGTTTTCTGTTAAATCTTGGCTTGGATTCTGATTTTTCAAAATCAGAATATGTAATTGAATTTGTATGGAAACGATTGTATATCGCTGTGAGCATAGTTAATAATTTTTGAATCAAAGTTGAAGAATGTACAGTATAACATATTAATTGTGAACTTATATATTTCCCGAGTATTACCTACCCGTTAAAGATTTAACAATTAATACTTTGTACAAAATAATTTTTTTTTATTACCGTCTTTATGAAAATATATGTATGTATATTTTCTTCAGATGTAATACAGATTTGATGAGTTAATATCATATTAAGCTCATTTGATTTTTGAATTGAATGAATAATCTCTAAATCATTAAGGATTACATAATCTTCGCGGAGTATTTCACTAATGAAATCAATACTTCATTATTTATTCTTATTCTTCGGTGAAGAATGTTGATGCTCGTGGAATTCTTATGAACTTCATAAGATATAAATGATGTTTTCTAGAAAGTTTCGAGTACATCGAAGATAAAAGTGTAAAATCAAACATGTAATTGATTAATACACTAAGTTCATTATGAAATGGAATTCATTGAGTTGAAACAGATATTTGTAGTTAACGATGGTTAAGTTGTTAACGAAGGATGTAAATCATAGCATATTAGTAATATGAATTAACCGAGTAGTATCTACCCCTTAAAATTCACACGTAATAGCTTAGTACGAAAAGATTCATGATGGTTTTAAAATTTATATATATATAAGATATACATATAAATTCTTTAGATGAATTGAGTTATTACTTCATAACTCATTGATACAATATACTCGTTGTTGACTCGTAATGATGTTCACGGTGCTTTCTTGAACTGACGGAGCTTGTGATGTTAGAGGTGCTGCTGATTCTGACGATGTTGACAGCACTGACTGTGCTGGTGAGGCTAAGGGTACTGTTGATGCTGTTGGTAAAACAAGTCTAGCTTGTATCTTACACCATTCGGATAAGGGTTTCTACTCTATCTGATTTAGGGTTAAGGCTAGAATAGATAATCTCTAAACTTTAGAAATTACATAATCGCCGTAGAATGTTTCTCCGATGAAGTTATGAATCCATACTTCATCGTTTGTCGTTGCTGGTACTTCGTGGTACCTATGATGCGTATGATTTTGATGTTTAAGGTACATATTGTGATGTTGAGGCTTGCGGTGCGGATGTTGTTGGTGGTGGTAATGGTACTGTTGGTGTTGTTGTCGGCGGTACTGTTGATGCCGGAGATTCTGCTGGTGCTTGTAACCTTTGCACCATATTCTCCAAAGCCACTACCCGAGCGTGAAGCTCATTGACTTCTTCTACTACACCGGGATGATTGGCGGTTCGGACGAGCGGATGAATAAGATCCAGAATTTGAGAGAGTATATGATCATGATGAGATATTCTGGAGATGAGAGAGAAAATGGTATTACGAACAGGTTCGCCGGTAAGTGCTTCAGGTTCTTCGCCAAGAGGGCAATGTGGTGGATGGAAGGGATCGCCTTCTTCTTGTCTCTAATAATTAAGTAGGCTACGAACCCATCCCCAATTCATCCAGAATAGATGATGGCTAATTGGTTGATCCATTCCGGTTACACTGTCTTCGGAATTCAGGTGAATATCCATATCGGAATAGCTATCAGAGTTTAAGGAATTTGAACTAGATACGGGATCCATCTTGTATAATTAGGGAGATGATTTTTTTTATATGAATTAGATTATAGAATTTAGTTTGGTATTCTTCAATACATAATTTACATATGTATATATAATACCAAATTCCATAAATCACTGAGAAATTTTCGGAAGATGTCAGGAAAAGTTTACAGTAACAGATACGCTAAGATATGAATTTTTGTCTATACACTATTTATGCAATCAATGCAGGAAAACGTGTCTAGACTTAAGAATGATAAGCAGGTAATTTCTGACAAAAAATGATAAGCAAAACTTTTAACATGCAGACACGGTCGAAGTCCAGACTTACTAATGTATCCTAACAACTATCAGTTAGACACACTCATGCAAGACCTGGTTCGCTAGGACCAACGCTCTAATACCAACTGTGACGATCGCTCCAAATCCATATGGACTAACACATCATTCATCGATTTCATTGCGAGGTATTTGACCTCTATATGATACGTTTTGTAAACATTGCATTCTTTTGAAAAGGCACACCATAAATGAATATTTAAATCAAAGGTTTTCGACATCTGATGATTTCTACATATAGACAATCACCGTAATATAATAATTTAGAATAATACTTCCGTTGATAATGCAGTCAAAATAAGATACATGGTGATGATTTGGTGAATGCAACGTTTCCTTGAAAAATATGCCATGTACGACTCCATGCACATAGCTTGTCTAACATATAAGCAAACAGCGGAAGACTTCTAGGGAACCTGAGAATAAACATGCTAACAAGTGTCAACACAAAGGTTGGTGAGTTCATAGTTTTAATGTTGCGCATAATCTGTATATAAAGGTGGATCACAAGACTTCAGTTGTTCAATCCAGAAACGTTTATCAAAATATTCTACGAAATTGAGCACCCTGGTAACTAAACTTAACGTATATATAATTTGTACCCTTTGTATAATCATCTTAATAATACACGCAAACCAACGTGTACACTTCTCAAATAGCATACGTCCGTTAAAAGGCTAGTGCTCTAGCTCGGACGGGGATATCAAGCCCTATGGATCCATATATAACTACTCGCGCCCACCAGTTCTTATAACCGGTAGTTACTAGTTACCAAAGCTAAGGTATTTTTGGTTCAAACTCGGTGTAGAATTTAGTATGTACTTGTATCCATTGCGTTTAAAATAAAGTGCACGTATTCTCAGCCCAAAAATATAGATTGCAAAAGCAATTAAAAAGGGAGCAAATGAAACTCACCTTAGCAGCATATAAACTCGTTCACCAAAATGTGATCGAAACTCGGATTACCAAATAACCGTAGATCTCAACCTAGAGAACATATGTTGGTCAATAAATGTCTATCAAGCTAGATCAGGTCATAGTGTATAACAGTCCTAATACTCGAGATCGACATACAAAAGTTATCCAAAGTCGTTTCAAAAAGTCAATTTTGACAATAATTCAACAAAACGAGACGTGCCTTATATATGGATTCATTTACTTGGCTGGTAATATTCAAAAATCCAATTTATCATTCTTACAAACAAGTTTCAAAAGCAGTTTCAATCAATGTCAATCATAATTCAGTTGATCATATCTTTTAATTCGTTCACCGAAATTACGCGATTTCTAAATGAAAAGTTATTGATTTTTCGCCAGCTTTCCAAAAACATGCATATCATATACCTTTTATCAGTAATATATGTATTTACTTCGTGATTCATCATAACTATTTAACGACAAAATTTAGCAAACAAGCATGCATAAATATATATACTCGAGCACTAGACATGGATACACAATTAATGTATAAAAGATAAAATATGAGTGCTTACGTATCAATATTGAGATTCAATATTGTAGGAAAGTACGTAGACGAAACAGAGATGATAAACACTAGATTTGATTCACAAATATACCCTCGAACATTACCCATAACCTCCTTGGCAATAACCCATAATTTCCTTAGCTCTATCCCGCTCAAAAACCCATTTTGAAGGTGACACGCTCATAACCTCGTCGTAGTATTTTAGGTATATATACTACTAATAATAATATTATAATAAGATTAATAATAATAATATTAATCTTAATAATAATAATAATAATAATAATAATAATAATATAAAAAAATAATAATACGGAGGAATGAATCGAGCTTTTATAGTATGTGACCTGCTACAGTACCTCATGCGATCGCATGAGTTTTCAGTGTTTTTGCCATGCGATCGCATGGCCGCCGTATCCGTTTGCTAGTTCGTCGACATCAAATAGTGTTTACTGTAGCAAATAGTGTTTACTGCTGCAAATAGTGTTTACGTAGCAAATAGTGTTTTCACTGTAGTAAATAGTGTTTACTGTAGCAAATACGGTTTCACTGTAGCAAATAGTGTTTTAATGTAGCAAAGTCATTTTACTGTAGCAAATAGTGTTTTACTGTAGGAAAGTCGTTTTTACTTGTACATATATTGTAAATATATGTATACATACATATAATTGTTCATGAATCGTCGAGAGCAGTCAAATGTAATGAAACAGTTCTAAAATTTTGAGATTCAACTTCATAGACTTTGCTTATCGTGTCAGAAACGTTAAATCATTTAAAGATAAAGTTTAAATTTGCTCAAAAATTTCCGGGTTGTCACACGAACCTATATTATTCATATATATATATATATATATATATATATATATATATATATATATATATATATGTATAAATAATATATATATATATATATATATGTATAAATAATATATATATATATATATATATATATATATATATATATATTAAAACATATACTTTTAATCGAACAAGTTTAGATATTATTATTAATTGTTATTTCAGTAACTTGTATGTTTCATTGGTAACTATATTAACTATATTTATTTTATATACTTTAGATAAATAATTAGTATTTATTATGAAAATATTAATGTTGTTATGCGATATGTTTTAAAATATATTCTTATATAGCTATTTATTTGGTAAAATAATGTCAATAATAATAAATAAAAATTTGTATATTTCTATGTTAATAATAATACTAAAAGTAATTAGATTTAGTAATAATACTGCTAATAATAGTTTTGATAATAATACTAGTAATAAAAATAATGTCAGTAATAATTATAATTTTAATGAAAAGGTAATAATGATAAGATAAAAATGTTAGTTTTCATAAAAATAATATTTTAAATAATAATGATAGTTGTTCGTGAATCGTCGAGAACAGTCAAAGGGTAATTACATAAATGAAGCAGTTCAAAATTTTTGAGACTCAACATTACAGACTTTGCTTATCGTTTCGAGATCATATAAAGATTAAGTTTAAATTTGGTCGAAAATTTCCGGGTCATCACAGTACCTACCCGTTAAAGAAATTTCGTCCCGAAATTTGATTGGGATGGTCATGGCTGACAATAAGTATGTTTTCATGACGCATACGAGCTGAAATTAGAGTTTTTATCATCAGTGAGTAATATGGATAAAACAATTCATTTATGTGAAAGGTACGATTGAAGCTATCACAAAAGAGTGTAAATGAGTAAATGCAGGTTCGTCTTAACCGGTGACGTAGTCACGGTTGATTTCCTGAATTCAAGGGAAAAGATAGAACTATCAAGATAATATATTCTTGATATGTTTAGAGGTTAGATAGAATGTAAGAGTCGTGTAACATGGCACATGATGACATTATGATCTGTGAATCATCACGTTTCATTGGAAACTCAGCATGACTTACTGTAATATAATCACGTTGATCAAGCGTCATTATATTATACTAACACATGCATTATTTCCCAACACTACTTCAAAAACATTCATAATTTAAACTCGAAGGTTTCAGAATTTAGAGTCTAAAATAGTTTCCTTTTATGAAATAACACATGCAGTGCGGAGAGATAATTAATGTAACATCCGTGTTACATCCGTCCCACATTGGTTGGAGAGGGGAAAGAAGCATGCCTTATAAGGGTGTGGAGACCTTTCCTAGCATGACGCGTTTTGGGACCACAAGCGCAGCAGATCTCATGAGAACTCTGCAGTTAAGCGTGCTCAGGTAAGAACACTACCAGGATGGGTGACCTCCTGGGAAAGTGTTCGTCATGTGTGGTCGCCAAGAAAAATCCGTGAGCAACCTACGGGGGAGACAGGGTTACGTCCCTATCTCTCTGCAAAACGGACAATACATGCTACGGAGAACGTTTTATCTGGGATGTGACAGATGGTATCAGAGCCAGGCCCCGGACCAAACGTGCACATCGAGGACGCTGTGTCCCATTAGGGGGAGGATTGTAACATCTGTCCCACATCGGTTGGAGAGGGGAACGAAGCATGCCTTATAAGGGTGTCGAGACCTTTCCTAGCATGAGATGTTTTGGGACCACACGCGCAGCAGATCTCATGAGAACTCTGCAGTTAAGCGTGCTCAGGCGAGAACACTACCAGAATGGGTGACCTCCTGGGAAAGTGTTCGTCGTGTGTGGTCGCCAAGAAAAATCCGTGAGCAACCTACGGGGGAGACAGGGGTACGTCCCTATCTCTCTGCAAAGCGGACAATATCATGCTACGGGGAACATTTTACCTGGGATGTGGCAGTTTGGACTAGCATCCATTGATGATCATTTGAAGTGTAGTGTGGACTATCCAAAGAGACGGTCATACTTTTGATCGTGAGTTTTTCTCCATCAATTTATTTCTTCAAGAAAGGTATATCGTTTACTCACTTTGTGAATTTATATATTTTGACAATTATAAGTGGTGTAATTTGATCTTGTTGGAACCGTCAATCGTGTGCATATTTTGTAATGCAAAATATGTTTATTTTGACTATCCGCTGCGTTAATCTGATGAAAAGTACACACGGTTTTCCATCAGTGGTATCAGAGCCGCTTTTACACCATTTTAATTGTCACGTGATTTTCTCAGATCTAGTTTTGTGGTGAATTGGTAAAAAGTAATTACATTTTTTTATACAATTTCAACATGTTTGTTTTTTAAATTAAACCTCATGAGGCACAAATAAGATCTGAAAAAATATCACTGTTATAAATTTTGAATTTATTATGGCTTGAATAATTGTTGTTTATTTCATTCCATGGTTGTACACATGCATTGTAACCATGGACAAGCCATATGTAGTTTTTTAATAATGTAGTTATTAGAATTGTGATTGCACACATAGCCCATAATGCCCCGACCTATGTATGATTGTTGTGATTGTTGATTACGGCAATATTATATCATGTTGATTATTTGTATTATTAATAAGGCCATTTTTGAAGCCAAAGTTGTATTATATTTATTTTTCATTTTCATAAGTATTGTATTTAAGTTTATTCTAAATTGTAAAAGTATTAGATTAGTTGTATTTTTCAATTTTAAATAAATGTAATAAGATGAAGATTAAAGATAAAGATGCAACGTGGAGTTTGACTTAGAAGATGGCGAACATGTTAAGTTGACAACGATGGCGTTTGTCAACTTTTCACTTGATTCTTGAATTAAGTGGGAGCTACGATATTACCCTTAGTTTGACCTCTTGATCCCATGTCGGCTCATGGGATCGAGAATAGGATTTTCGGGCTAGGCTATGTATGTGTGTGATGCATGATATGGTTGTGTTTTATTTTTGCATTACACATAATTGTTGATTAGAACATATGCTAAATGTTTTTGATGAAAACATCAAATAAAACCGAAAAAAGTTTCAAAGATTAAAATTGGTGATTTTAAAAGTTAAACTCTAATGAGTTTAAAGTTAAATGATTTTTGAAACACAAATTATGTATGACCGAAATCTTTTAAAATTGTTTTAAAACGATACACGTTTGTGAATTTGTTATTTTTATATATAAAATAAAATAACAAACTAGATGCATAAACACGATCGACATATATACAATTGGTTAAAATGATTTTTAAAAAATAGTGTAGCGAATCTTGTGTGCATGCATTATTCGTTAACACAAACATTTTTAAAATACCCGTCAAATTTAAGTCATGCCATCCAATGAGCTTGCAAACACTCCTCGTTATTTTTTAATTATGGTGAGACCTAATCGAATTATAACCACAAGGTGGATTTTCAGTTACGAGTGAGACTAGGCTGAATTTCCACTGTTTTTAAATTGGATGACTTAATCGTATTCACGGTGAGACCTGAGTTCGAGGAAAGGATGGGACAAACATGCTAGTAGATAATAATGGTTTATTGAACTACACATATTTCTAAGTCCCATAAAGATCTAAGAGTTACACTTGTGATGCAATTGTTAACCTCTACCTACTAATAGACTCTATAACTACTAGCTGATCAACAGATGTAGTTATGGAACCTCTATGTGGATCTTAGACTTTCGTAAATTAATTGTTTTTAAATATATTAAAACCTGGGTAGTTAATTTATTAAAGTGCAATATCGAAAATACTAAAATTGAATCTTGTTCTTTTGTAGATGTCAAACAATCAAAACGTAAACCAAACCAACCTCCGTTCTTTGTTGGAGAAGGAGAAACTCAATGGTTCAAACTTCCTCGATTGGTACCGCAACCTGAGAATTGTTCTCAAATTTTAAGGGAAGTTGAACAAAATTGAAGAACCCTTACCCGAAGCTCCTCCTGAGACAGCTACTGCTGCTTAAAAGAATGCTTATCAGAAGTTGTTTGATGAGCAAGAGAAGATAGCTTTAATCATGCTTGCTAGTATGACTTCTGACCTCCAAAAGGAAATGAAAGATCGTACAGCATATGATATGATGACTGAGCTGAAAAATATGTTTCAGAAACAAGCTAGTCAAGAGTTATATGAAACTTATAAGCTTCTTCAAACATGCAAAATGGAGGAGGGTCAATCAGTAAGCTCTCATGTCATGAAAATGAAAAGCTACATTGATCGATTAGAAAAACTTGGAAATACCTTGCCGCCTAACTTGGCTGTGGACATGGTTTTGGCTTCATTGCCAAAATCGTATCACCAATTTGTGATGAATTACAATATGCAAGGTTGGGAGAAATCTCTGGCAGAGGTGCACTCGATGCTCAAAACTACTGAACAGAATATTCCATCTAAGGTTTCCAATCCAAGTGTCCTTATGATTAGGGAAGGTAAGGTGAAAAAGAATAAGCCGAAAACTTGGGGAAAAGGAAAAGGCAAGTCAATTGATAAGAAAAAGATTCCACCACCTCCCAAGAAAGAAAGCCCAGCTAAAGACGCCGAATGTTTCCACTGTAGAAAGGTTGGCCACTAGAGGAGGAACTGTCCTTCCTACCTATCTGAGTTGAGAAAAGGCAAAGCTGGTGAGACCAGCAAATCAGGTATATTTCATATACAGTTATACACTTTTTCTAGTGATTCCTGGATTTTTGATACTGGTTGTGGTACTCACATTTGTAACAATATGCAGGGAATGAGAAGAAGTAAGAGACTGAAGAAAGACACACTAGACTTAAGAGTGGGAAATGGGGCTCGAGCTGCTGTTGAAGCTAATGGCACCTATGAGCTTACTTTACCCAGTGGTCTTATTGTTTTCTTGGAACAATGTCATTATGCTCCAAGTATTACGAGCAATGTAATTTCAGTTTCTCTTTTGAAAAATGTTGGTTTTGAACTTACATTTACGCACTTTGGTATTTCAGTTTCTAAGAATAATGTATTTTATTTTAATGCTATTCCACGTGATGGTATTTTTGAAATTGATATGCATGGTGTGATTTCAAATAATAATTCTGTATATACCTGTACTGCTAAACGATTCAATCAAGCCTTGAACAAGACCTATCTATGGCATTGTCGTCTTGGTCATATAAATAAACAACGCATTTCAAAACTTCAATCAGATGAGCTTTTGGAATCAACTGGCTCCGAGTCATTTGATTTATGCGAGTCATGTTTATGTGGAAAGATGACAAAGGCTCATTTCTCCGGTTTAGGTGAGAGAGCTGAAGATCTTTTAGGACTAATACGTACTGATGTATGTGGCCCTTTTAGAACTATGTCTAGAAATGGTGAATCATACTTCGTTACATTTACTGATGATTATAGTAGATATAGTTATGTTTACTTGCTGAAACATAAACATGAAGTTTTTGAAATATTCAAAATCTTTCAAAATGAAGTAGAGAATCAACTTGGAAAGACCATTAAAGCCCTTCGCTCTGATCGAGGAGGGCAATATATGAGTCAAGAGTTTTTGGACCACCCGAAGAATCGTGGGATTGTCTCACAATTCACTCCACCCTACGCACCACAACACAATGGCGTGTCTGAGCGGAGGAATCGAACTTTACTTGATATGGTTCGATCTATGATGAGTCTGACTACTCTACCACCGTCTTTTTGGGGATATGCATTAGAGTCTGCTGCACGCATACTCAATATGGTTCCAACCAAGAAGGTAGAAAAGACACCATATGAGCTATGGCTTGGGAAGACTCCCAAGTTGTCTTATTTGAAAGTCTGGGGTTATGAAGCATATGTGAAACATGACACTTCAAACAAATTAGAACCCAGAAGTATCAAATGTCACTTTGTGGGATACCCAAAGGAAACAATGGGTTACTACTTTTACCATCAAGCTGAAAACAAAGTGTTTATTGCTCGGTTTGCTGAATTCTTTGAAAGAGATCTTCTCTTACAAGAAGTCAGTGGGAGTAAAGTAGATCTTGAAGAAATTCAAGAATCACAAAGTAACATACCTTCTGAAGGCACTAGTCATCCACACGTTGAAGCTGAGCACATTGTTGATGAGCCAGAACATGTTGCACCTATAATTCGTAGATCTAGTAGAACTCCTCATCGACCTGAGAAGTTAAATCTTCTTATTAATTCAGATCAACCTCATCTAGGGGATTATGATGAACCTTCTAGCTACCGTGAGGCCATATCAGGTTTAGAATCTAAAAAATAGGGAGATGCTATGAATACAGAGATGCAGTCCATGAAAGAAAATCAAGTATGGGACTTGATTGATCTTCCACCCAATTGTAAAACAGTTGGGTGTAAATGGGTCTTTAAGAAGAAGGCTGACATGGACGATAATGTAAACACTTTTAAGGCTCGGTTGGTGGCAAAAATTTATACTCAAACTCAAGGAATTGATTATGAGGAAACTTTTTCACCATTTGCGAGCATTAAGTCAATTAGGATACTTATTGCCATAGCTGCTTTTCATGATTATGAAATATGGCAAATGGATGTGAAAACCGCTTTCCTAAATGGCGACCTAAGTGAGGATGTATATATGGTTCAGTCGGAAGGGTTTGTAAATCCAAAGCATCCTAATAAAGTATGTAAGCTTCTAAAATCCATTTATGGATTAAAGCAAGCATCCAGGAGCTGGAATCTTAAGTTTGATCAGAAAATGAAAGAGTTTGATTTTTCTCAAAACCAAGATGAGCCATGTGTTTAAATTAGAGCTAGTGGGAGCAAAGTTGTCTTCTTGATCTTGTATGTTGATGACATACTACTTATTGGAAATGACATTCTAACTTTGCAAGATGTCAAATCTTGGCTTGGAAAATGTTTTGCCATGAAAGATCTTGGAGAAGCTAAGTATATTCTAGGAATCAGGATCTATAGAAGTAGATCCAAAAGGCTTATTGGTTTGAGTCAAAGTACATACATTGACAAAATCTTACGAAGATTTAACATGCAAAACTCCAAGCACGGAGCATTGCCCATGCAAAAGGGCATAACATTGAGCAAGTCTCAAAGTCCTATCACACCTGATGAGATAAGGCGAATTAAATGTGTTCCTTATGCTTCAGCTATAGGATCCATTATGTATGCCATGTTATGTACTAGACCTGATGTCTCATTAGCCTCGAGTCTGACGAGTCGTTATTAACAGAATTCGGGTGAAGAACATTGGATTGCTGTTAAGAGCATTCTTAAGTATTTGCGGAGAACTAAAGATATGTTCTTGGTTTACTGTGGTTTGGAAGAAGAGTTGAGTATTAGATGTTATAGAGATGCTAGTTTCCAAACTGATCGAGATGATTCTCGATCCCAATCAGGATATGTCTTTGTCATGAATGGCGGGGCAGTTTGTCACACCCCCAAATAGGGCCTGAGGTATTTGTGACTAATTATATCAAATCACAGTTGTATAAATGAGAACGACTCTATATGAGACGTTATATTGAGTTTTGCAGCGGAAGATAAATAGGTTACATTGTATATAATGAACAACGCATTAAATGTCTTTAATTGATATGATATGTAATGAAGACTCCAAGCATAGAAAGCAATCATCATCAATTTAGCAAGTGTAAGTCTTTCAAATTATCCATGAATGACTTGTTGAAATGTTGCTTTCAATTAGCAAATACACAGTGGAAGCATTATGTAGGACCTGAGAATAAACATGTTTTAAAGTGTCAACACGAGGTTGAGTGAGTTCATAGGTTTGTCATAAATAATGATTTTAGTAGTAGATATAGACCACAAGATTTAGTTTATAAAGTTGATCTCGCAGGGATCAAAAAGTTAAGTTGATCTCGCAGGGACCAAAAAGTAAAGTTGATCTCACAGGGACCAAAAAGTAAAGTTGATCTCACAGGGACCAAAAAGTAAAGTTGATCTCACAGGGACCAAAAAGTAAAGTTGATCTCGCAGGGACCAAAAAGTTATGCCAGTTCGTGACATTTAGACTAAACAGTTTCAAAGTTTGCCCCGTGACAAGTTGTACTGTCCTTGTCGGTTTGAGTGGGGACTTGCAGGACATAGCCAGATATAGCATAGTTTAACAGTTGGTACTTGTGTCTAACGTATAAAATAGTTATAAAAGTTGCGCATGTATTCTCAGCCCAAAAATATATATAAAAAGGGAGCTATGGAAACTCACAATACTGTATTTCGTATTTTACGAGTATGATGGCACTGAACAAGTGCAGAGTTGTCCTCGGATTCACGAACCTATATCAAGTATATATATTAACACATATACTCGTAATCGAATAAGTTTATATATGTTATTTCAATTGTTATATTAATATATATATATATATATATATATATATATATATATATATATATATATATATATATATATATTGATTGGTATTATATTAAAAATACCTAATTTGTTATATATGAATATTCGTATAAAAATTGTTAATATGATTAATATATACTTATATGTAATATTAATTATAAATACGTTTTTATATACATAATATTTATTTAGTAAAATAATATTAATATTTGTAATCAAAAGTTGTATTTGATTATAAGGGTAATATTAATAATAAAAATACTGATAGTAATTTATAACAATAATAATATTAATAATGATAATTGATAACGCCAAAATTATACATGTTTATTGTCGTTATTTCGATCCAATGTTGTTCCATTTGTATGTAATTGTTGTACGTATGTATTGTAATTCATGTATATTTGTAAAAAGTCCATTGTGAATGAATAAATGAAGACCAACAGCGAAAACAGAGTTAAAATGAAGATCGAATGCGTAAAACAGTCCGAAACCACTGAAACAGGTCCAAATGCGGCGCATCTCTCTTAGATGCGGCGCATCTATGCACCAAATAACTCCCGACAGTTTCAGATGCGGAGCATGATGACTTCTGGGCCAAAATAGCAACAGATGCGGCGCATCTGAGATGGATGCGGCGCATCCAAGCCAGATGCGGCGCATCTATCCCAGATGCGGCGCATCTGACCCCCTGCCGACAGTCCTGAGTGCAGAATCGAGCTGGAATCTACTAAACGTAAAGAGATGCGGCGCATCTGGTCACTTTCTGGCCAAAATACCTAATTTTTGAGGCAATTTAATGAAGCCTTTGGTTACTTACTTAAGGGACCTTCACTACTACGTTCTCCCTGAGTTCTAAGACGATTTTCAAGGTCCAAGGAAGGTTGCAAGTCAATCTCCACTCTTTCAACATCAAGATTAAGCTAGGATCGTTTATCGCAATTGGTACTATTGTTCTATATCTTTTTAAACATGAATTCAACTTGTATTTACTTTTTCATTAGTTCTACTATGATTATGTTAGGCTAAAAGCCTTGTGTGTTTGCTTCAATGTAAGATTTATGGCTTGGGATTGTTCTATACTTTGATGTTATGCTGGTTATACATATGTTTGATTGATTTAATTATCTAGTTCAACCGTAAGAACCATTGTTATGCTTGTTTAGATCATTACTTCAATTATATAGATTGCAAACCTATTAATGTGAGTTAACTAGGAAAACAATCTATACTTCAATACATCTAGTAATCTAGACGACTAGATACATACACTTAAGTGATTTTGTTATGTGTTTATTTCGGTAATTGAATAAGTTCCAAAGCAACATAGTTATGAAGTTACCTCAAGTGATTGTTGTAATTTAGGTTTCACGTAAGTTTAACCGGGTTGAATCTAGTTTGTTAATCAATCTAAATCACCATGTTCTTTCAAAAGATCCATAGTTGTAATCATCCTTGTATCCTAGTTCAATTATGTAAGTTATGACTTGATTTATGTGAATTTATCAAAGACTATAGCTTATACATCAACACCTAGTGATCTAGCCACCTATATGTGAGTATAGGATATTAATTGAACGATATTTAGGATATACAATTATGTAGTTTACTTAGAGTGATCTTAGTAAACTAGGTTTTATGTGAATTCAACCAAGAAAGAATCCTGTTGATTAAACATAGCAAAAGAGTTTATAGAAATTGTGAAATTGATATAAACTGCTCTATTGTAACTATAACATAACGGTTTTAATTATAAAAGAACAATCCCTGTCATTTATCAAGCAAAGAAGTAAACACCGCATTCTCATTCTTGTTAATTACTACATTTATTTACTGTTTCGTTAAACAAAAATACAACTTCAAACACAAATCCCCCTTTAGAATAATTAATCGTTATAAAGTCCTTAAAACAAACTTTTCCCTGTGGATCGAACTGGTCAATTTACTTGCTAGTTACTGCATGATCGGGTTTAGTTGCCTGTATTATGTGTTAATTATTGAGCATATTGTCTACATTTTAAAGGTTACGTCTTAACACATCAACTTTTTGGCGCCGCTGCCGGGGAGCGGTTTTGTTAAAAGATTTTAATAAACTTTGAATTATTCGATCCTTTTGTAGGAATTCAATTCCTAGAAAAGTTACTTTTTATTGTAAGCTTGTGTTTTTGCAATTGGTTTGTTTGTGGTGTTGTGATTGCAGGATAGGTATTAGTGCATGAATCTACGTTCTTCCAACTCTAATTTAATTCCTTCATATCCTGAACCTGAAAGAGAACTTCTCGAATGCTTAAGAGCTCAAGAATTAGAATCTCTTGCTCAAGGTTTAGAATCACTTTCATTAGATTCTAACTCTGAACCAATTGTTCAACCAATCATCGAGCCAGTCATTAAAGAAGAGGAAGAGATGACTGCTACAAATCAAACGATGGATGCTTTGATGAAGGCAACAAGGACAGGACAAGGCCACGCAATTGTTCAACCTACGATGACTGATGGTTTTGAAATAAAGGGGCAATTTCTCCACATGGTGAATAATACATGCCAATTCGGTGGGGCCCCAAATGAAGATGCTAACGAGCATCTTCGTAAGTTTGTAAGCATTTGCAAGCTTTTCAAAATCAAAGATGTCTCCGATGAAGTTGCATGTCTAAAAATCTTTCCATGGTCCCTAAAGGATGATGCAAGAGATTGGCTAGATTCATTACCGGAAGGTTATATTGAAAACTGGAATGATATGATGGACAAATTTCTGTCAGAATTCTTCCCTGCTTTGAAAGCAGCAAAATTGCAAAGTGACATAAATCACTTCAAGCAAAAGTCTAACGAGACTCTTCATGAAGCTTGGACCCGATTTAATAAAATGCTTAGGGTATGTCCTCAACACGAGTTGAATACATTCCAAAAAATCCAAATTTTCTACAAAGGAGTCAATGTGGCTACCCGGAAGGATATAGATATTGCAGCAGGAGGATCAATCATGAAAAAAATGCCCGAAGACGCTCACACGATAATTGCTGATATAGCAGCCCATTCTCATAATTGGCATCAGGAGATGGAATTCTCTAGATCGTCAACAGTTGCTAATGTCGAAAGCAACGATGAAATCGCTGCATTAAAAGTTCAATTGGCAAATCAAGCAAGGCAAATCGATAAGGTAACCAAAGAAATGCACGCTATCAGGGTAGGGTGCGAGTTGTGCCAAGGTCCCCATCTCATGCGAGATTGCGACCAAACGACGATGGAAGAGCAAGCAAATTTCCTAGGTTACATGCGAAAAGGTGAGATGAATTTTGACGACTTTCCGGCGGTTGAAGCAATGAAACGGAAATATCCTCCTGTCAACAGTTATCAAATAGGAGGACCTTCAAGTTCAAACAACAACTACCACGGAGGAAATGCAGGTTACCAAAATAACTGGAATTTCCAGAATCAAAATCAAAGAAATGCACCACCGGGTTACAATCATCTAAACAATCGTAATCAACCCCCACGAAATTACCAAAATAATTTCCAACACAATCAACCACAACCACAACCACAACCACAAGCACTTATACAACCACAACCTGAGAAGAAATCTGGTTTAGAAGATCTGTTGAGAGATTTTATGGTTAAACACGAACAAAATGCGGAAATTCAAACTCAGCAAATTCGCAATCAACAAGCTACGATTCAAAACTTAGAAAGGGATGTTGGAAGGATCTCACAATTACTAGCCGAGAGACCACCTGGTGCTCTTCCCTCAAATACTCAAGTGAATCCTAGTAACAATCAAACAAGGAATGAGCATGTAAATGCTATAACTACTAGAAGTGGTTTAACCACTTACCCGGAGACCCTTAAGTCCCCGGAAGTTCCTTTGTCCCCTTCTGTTTTGCAAGTACCTGTTGATGTAGATGAGCATGTTGAAAAAGAACAAGAGAAAGATGATCCACCAGAGGTTATATCAAAGAAAAGTGAAGAACCACCAGTGAAGGTGTACAAGGCACCTATACCATACCCAAAAGCATTGAAGAAAGACAAACTCGCTAGCCAATATTAGAAATTTGCAGATATGATCAAACAAATTAGCATTAACATGCCACTCGCGGAGGTTCTTAAGGGTATGCCCCATTACGGGAAGTTTTTGAAAGATCTCATATCCTCGAAAGGAAAATACCAAGAAGTGTCTGCCACATTCCTCCATGAGGAGTGTTCGGCCATCTTGAAAAAGCAAAATGTACCTCCAAAATTGGGAGATCCGGGTAGTTTTATCATACCATGTATGATGGGTGATTCGGTAGTGTATGATGCGCTAGCCGACCTAGGTGCAAGTGTTCACCTAATGCCGTACTCGTTATATTTGAAACTTGACTTAGGAGATTTGAAACCAACCCGGATGGGTATTCGATTAGCAAACCAATCCTTTGATACTCCCATAGGTATAGCCACGGATATTCTTGTAAAAGTTGGCTCACTTATCTTTTCCGTCGACTTTGTTATTCTAGAAATGCAAGAGGACACAAAAGTTCCTATCATTTTAGGACGTCCTTTCCTTAACACTGCAGATGCTATCATTAATGTCCAAAAAGAACAATTAAGTCTAGGTGTGGGAAACGAGAGAATAATTTGTAATATTGACAAAGCCATGAAAAGACCCACTTCCACCGATGACTCTTGTTTTCAAATTGATGTTATAAACTTTTGTGTTGAGAATGAATTACAGGAGCTACTTGAAATTGATACCTCGGGGTTTGCCCCGGTGAGTGAAAGTGAATATTTCAATATTGATGAGGATTTTGATGAGTTGATGAAAGTGGTCACGGATGATGAGACCATGAAAGAAAAAATTCCTAAGGAAGAAGAATCATTTGAAGATATCAGAAATAAAGATAGATTCCGAATAAAGAATTCCTTGGAAGAACCACCCGTACTAGAGCTTAAGGAGCTACCCAAACACTTGGAGTATGCTTACCTCGAAGGTACATCTCAATTACCGGTAATTATTGCTTCACATCTTTCCGGTAACGAGAAGGAAAGGTTAATCTCTGTTTTGAAAACCCATAAAAAGGCTATAGCCTGGAAAACGACCGACATTCCAGGGATAAACCTGTCTTATTGTACACATAAAATTCTCCTTGAGAATGACTTCAAACCAGTAGTACAAAGACAACGCAGGCTAAATCCCAACATGAAAGAGGTTGTTAAAAAGGAGGTAGTCAAGCTTCTTGACGCCGGGTTAATCTACCCCATCTCCGATAGTCCTTGGGTTAGTCCAGTATAAGTAGTACCCAAAAAGGGGGGTACAACCGTTATTGTAAATGAAAAAGACGAACTCGTTCCAACTAGAACGGTTACCGGCTGGAGAGTCTGTATTGATTACAGGCGTCTCAATGATGCCACTAGAAAAGATCATTTCCCGTTGCCTTTTATTGATCAAATGATTGAACGATTAGCGGGGAAAGAATACTATTGCTTTCTAGATGGTTTCTCCGGTTACTTCCAAATTCCAATTGATCCCAACGACCAAGAAAAGACCACATTCACTTGTCCTTTTGGGACCTTTGCCTATCGCCGCATGCCATTTGGTTTATGCAATGCACCCGGAACCTTTCAAAGGTGCATGATGGCAATTTTTGATGATATGGTAGAGGATTGTATGGAAGTCTTCATGGATGACTTTTCCGTGTTTGGAGACTCCTTTGAATCGTGTCTTTTTAACCTTGAACGTATGCTTATCCGATGTGAGAAAGCAAATTTGGTCCTGAATTGGGAAAAATGCTACTTCATGGTGAAGGAGGGCATTGTACTTGGTCACAAGATATCTCGTGCGGGAATAGAGGTAGATAAAGCTAAAATTGAAGTTATCTCTAAGCTACTTATACCGACGAATGTCAAGGCAATTAGAAGCTTTCTTGGTCACGCGGGATTTTATAGGCGATTTATCAAAGATTTCTCTAAAATTGCCCGTCCAATGACCAAACTTCTTGAAAAGGATGCTCCATTTTACTTCGATTCCAATTGTGAGAATGCATTCTCCATTCTAAAGTCAAAACTCACACAAGCTCCCATTATCGTGTCTCCGGATTGGAATATGCCTTTTGAGTTAATGTGTGACGCGAGCGACTATGCCTTAGGTGCTGTCTTAGGACAACGACCCGATAATCATTTTCGTCCAATTTATTATGTAAGAAAAACGCTAACGGGAGCTCAAATTAACTACACCACCACGGTAAAGGTGCTCCTAGCGGTTGTTTATGCGTTTGATAAATTTCGGTCATATTTGGTGTTGTCCACGACCATTATTTACACAGACCATTCAGCCCTTAGGTACTTATTCTCGAAACTAGATGCAAAGCATCGTCTCATACGTTGGGTTCTTCTACTTTAAGAGTTTGACATTGAGATACGTGATAAGAAAGGAGCCGAGAATCTAGACGCCGACCATTTATCCCGACTTGAAATTCCCGAATTAGAAAAACTTGATGATAACTATCTTGCTTCAGGCATTCTTCAAAAAGGAGTTTCTTATCAACAAAAGAAGAAATTCTTTGCGGATTTGAAATCCTATTTCTGGGAACACCCAGACCTATTTCGTGTTGGTGCGGATCAAATGATTCGCAGTTGTGTGTACGGAAAAGAGGCTCAACAAATTCTTGAGCATTGCCATCAAGGGCCCACTGGCGGTCATTTCGGACCAAACCACACCGCAATAAAAATCCTTAACTCGGGCTTTTATTGGCCCACGATCTTTAAAGATGCCCATAATTTCGTTAGGACTTGTAATGCATGCCAACGAACGGGTAACATTACGAAAAAGGATGAGATGCCTCAAACCGGCATCCAAGTTTGTGAAATCGTTGATATTTGGGGAATCTATTTCATGGGACCATTTCCAAGTTCCCATAAGTGCAAATACATCCTAGTAGCCGTTGACTATGTATCCAAGTGGGCTGAAGCGAAAGCTTTACCTACGAATAATGCTAGGGTGGTGGTGAACTTCTTGAAAAATCTCTTCTCGTGCTTTGGAATCCCAATGGCGCTCATATCCGATCGAGGAACTCATTTTGCCAACAACCTTCTTGAAAAGGTGTTGAAGAAGTATGGCGTAACTCATCGTTTCTCTACTTCGTACCACCCGCAAACGAGTGGTCAAGTGGAGAACACAAATCGTGCTTTGAAATGCATACTTGAGAAGACGGTTGATAACAACCCTAAGATTTGGCAACGCAAGTTAGATGACGCATTGTGGGCCTTTAGGACTGCTTTTAAAACACCAATCGGTACCACACCATTTAGACTTATATACGGTAAAGCATGCCATCTTCCGATTGAAGTGGAACATAGAGCGTACTGGCATTGAAGCTTTGTAATTTAGACATGGAAAAGGCTGGTGAAAACCGATTCATGCAAATGCATGAATTGGAAGAGTTAAGGTTAGAAGCATACGAGAATTCGAGCTCGTATAAGGAGAAAACGAAAATATGGCATGATGCCCGATTGAAGGAAGTAAAAGAGTTTAAAACCGGTGATAAAGTTTTGGTTTTTAACTCACGGTATAAATTTTCTCCCGGAAAGTTGAAGTCCCGATGGACGGGACCTTATTCAGTGAAACAAGCATTCCCGTCAGGGTACGTTGAGTTGTTTGGAAACGGAAATACCTTTAAGGTGAATGGTCATTGCTTGAAACTCTATTTCGATGGAGTGGACACCACGGTTTGAGATGACATCACCCTATTCCCCAAGGCTAATTAGCTTGGGACGGAGTCGCGTGAACGACTCGTTAAACTTCACAACATGTATATAGTCCCACTCGTGTACATATTTTAATAAATTTGAGTGTTTTTGAGTGATTTCTAAGTTATTATACAAACCAAGTTGTTTAGGAACCTTCTGAAATGCTAAAAACGCGAAAAAAAACATCAAAAGCTGGTGCAACAGGGCCAGATGCGCCGCATCTATGATGGATGCGCCGCATCTGCAGGCAAGAAAAATCCCGAGAGTTTTGAATGCGCCGAGAATGGGTCATGCGTCGCATTTGGACCATCTGATGCGCCGCATCTGCTTCAGATGCGCCGCATCTGATCCAGATGCGCCGCATCTGCTGTAGATGCGCCGCATCTGTGTCTGTATGTTGGATTCTGCCCTATTTTTTGGCACAAATACGGGAGTTTATCATTTTTTCTAATTTTTTCACCAACTACTCCGAATCCCATCTCATTCTCTCTCAAAATTTCAATCTCTAATCACTAATTGAACCGATTAATCCCATCTTTGAGCATCAAATCCGAATATCAACATGAGAAAGGTAAGATTAATCCTAAACACTTCATGATTCTTGTGTTCTTCAATCTAAAAATTGGATTTAGCTTGTTCTTAGTGTGAGGATGTTTGAATGTTCATGTTTTGGTCATTATATGCTTAAATTGTTGCTACTAATCCTTATTCAAGCTCTAATTTCATGATTATTTACTAAAATCTTTACTTTGGAAATTAGGGTTCTTCATGAATTTAGGGGTTTCGGAATGTTGGCCATTAATTTATTCAATTGAGATATTTTGAAGTTTGATTACTAGTATACATTAACAAAATCGCATGAACCTTTGTTGAATTACACGATTACACAAATTATTGAATTTTAGGGTTCTTGAATTAGGGATTTTGACTTTTGTTAACTAGTAAGTGTTCTAAGTTGAAGTTATGCAAATCATTACTTATGCTAAACACAAGTGAACCTTAACTTGGTGTTATTTCGATTTGAAAGTAATTATTATATAAGTTAAGGATTATATGCTTAAGCATTTTGATGAAGTTGTTGACTTGAGATGAATTTAATGTTCTAAATGTATGAAAACCATTGATTGCATATGTTTAACATGCTTTTTGATTAATGCCTATGGTTCCATATGTTATGACATTGCAAGGTTTGGTGAAATGAAGCATGCTATGTATGATTATACTTGTAAAGTGATTTGAATCAATTGGCATACTAGTACATGTTTGTTAAGAGTGAAAATAGTTCATACCGTGTTAAGATATTGGTTAACATAAACATTGAGATTTAATTGGAACTTAACATATCTACATGGTTTTCGCTAAGTGCAATATGAAAGATGTTTTGAATTTCTTTAATGCTAATCAACTTGGTTTGTTATTTTGTTTGTTTGGTTTTGTTGTGTTTTTGTAGACTAGAGCATCATCATCAAACCCAAAATCAAAGAAGCAAAAAGCCCCGGCAATTGTAGATGAGGATACAAGTGAAGAAGAACATACTGCTGAAGAGGAAGAAATGGATATTGACAACCGGCAGTTAAATGTCCGTGGATTAACCACTCCGAATCCATGGATCAATGCAGTATTGAGGCATCCGGAATACCATGAACGGATGAAGCCACTTCTACACAAAGACGTATATCCGGGGAAATATATCGATTGGACACCATTAGAAGAAGCCGGCGAATATCAAAATTTTCGCAACCTTTTCCGAGTAACGTATCAAGGCCATCGAATATATGCATGGGAAAACCTTTTCAGAATGCAAGAAAGAGTTTACCCACTTTTAGTCAAAGAATTCGTTGGTTCACTTAGGGTTGATTACACGTCACCAACATCCGGTACCTTTATGAGATTTCGTCTTGGAGGACATGACCGAACATTAACACTGCTACAATTTGTTAAGGTGTTGGATATTTATGAAGGGTTGCCACATCAACTGATGCAAAATTACTTTAATCAATGTATATACTATGTTTCTTCTTTTAATCATTCAGCAGCATGGGTGGACATGAGCAATAGTGCATATAGTGCAAGCAAGCAGACTTGTAGCAAGCTACGTTCCTACGAGCATCGATGCATCTAAAGATTCATTTCAAGTACCATAAACTGTCGAAAAGACAGTAGCGAAAAAGTTACCAACTTGAATATCTGGTATATTCACGCGATAATGGATCACTCCCATGTTCATATTCCATGAATGATTCTCACTTTCCTTCTCGAAGAAAGGAAAAAGATTACACCAATCATGGGCGGCCATTTTGTAACCAGGATTGCCGAACATTTTCGTATCAATACAAGCGGGTTAGAGGAGAAACATATGATTGCATTTGATAGAGTAAGCTATACAAGGGCTAACATTTTGACTAGTGGGCCGAACGGCCTTCTAACTAGGTATGAGGATCCCGTGAACAGGCAACCAGAACAACCCCAACAGCAACCAGATCCACAGCCGAATGTTGGAAGTAGTTTGGGTCCGGGAAATGATTGGGAGGCTTACATGGCACGCCAGTTTTTAGATATGCGACTCCATAGTGATCGAAACACCCAAAAGGTAATTGATCACTACGATGCAGGTAACAGGGAGATGTAACATTAAATTGATGTAGGAAATGACCGAAAATGGTACACTCAAGCAGGGCAGCAAAATCAGCTTAATTGGATACATGAATAGACAGTGTCATACGCTGCAGATCCCGCTAACTATACCCCCTCTCCTTGGCCTGCATACGAACCTTGGGTTCGAATGGGTGATCCATATCCTGTGCCTTATCCTCCTCCTCCTAACCCGCCTACTGAAGACACTGTTGTCGTCTCTGCTCAAGGAACTTATCAGGGGTACAACCCCTCAATATTTCAGGACGACGACGCAGGAAACCAAAGCGAAGGTGGAGCTGGCCCAAGTAACTCATTTTGGGGATTTTTCTGTAGATGACGTGATTTTTCCTGATGTGTGACAGGTTTGGTTGATGTTGGTTTGTTTCAAAAACAATTTCTTTTCAAGTTTGGTGTGTAATAACTAGATAATATTTTGGATAATTGTAATTTGAATAATTTAGATAATTAAAAGTGGGGTTTTTAGTACATGGAGTACACCCCCATTTATTTGTGTGAATCGTATGGTTCCTTTGTTTGAATTGCTACAGGTGAGCATTGTGCTATATGCTGCATTTTTACAAAGACTGGCAGTAAGTTCAGCACATTCTTGATTGGTGATTGTTTTGTGGTTGCAAGAAGCGGATGATGTTCTTATGCTGGCATTCAGTTCAGCGCCATCATCCCGTGAACTTCGGTTTTAAACCTTGAAAGTAATAAACTCTCTTACACTCTTTAACCCTCTTGAATTTAAATTTTTCTGATTTCATGTAACGAGGGCAATACATGAACTCAAGTGTGGGGAGGAAGTTATAAATTCTTTCGGGTTTTTGATTTTGGTTAAAAAGGCTTAAAATGGTGAAAATTTTTAAACTTTTATCTTCATAAATTCAAATTTTGTTTAAAATTTGTAGATTTTAAAACTAGGTGTATACCCCGAAATTATTATCACAAAACAAATTAAGAAACAACCAAATGATTGAGTTTATTCTTTTTAAAAAAAATCATAAAACTAGTAGTCATATAAAAGATATAATCATCATGCTATACCACATTCTGGATGAAATGAAAATCATCAAGTAATTTGTTGTTCTAACAATCTAATCCAATGCTCATTTATGTAATGATTGTGAAGGAAGTCAAGTCTTCCAATATGACACACTTGCTAACTTATGTTAGAAGTCGTAGTCCAGAACAGCTGTAGGTTGATGAAAAATCTTGAAAAGTCATCTCTATCATCGGCTGGAAATCCACCTCACCTCAGCATCAAACAGGGTTTTTGGTGGTCAGACTTATCCTAACCATGAGATGGATCTGTCTCGTACAATGGGGGGGGCACATTGCAAATTAGCTTTTAAGACTAATGAATCTAATCTCCAGATGGATGATCTTCGTAAAGATCAACCGCATCTGTGTTGACTGCGGCCAACATACATATGCCATAACAAATTGAGGTGTGCAAACTCATGGTTCACCGATGATATTTGGACACGATATAGTTTCTTCTAAAACTTATGCTATTTTATGAACTATATTGCGTAAAACCATTTTTTAGGACATCCGGTTTCAAGTTCCATGATACTTCAATCATGGGGGCGAGTAGCTTGCTAAGCACTGACTGAGGCTTCGGTTTTCAGTTACCCTCAACCGGACTTTGAGGTTAAAACCGGAAAACTTGTTAGTGTAAAAACTAACATGTCTAATTTTCAAAATATAAAAGGTTTTTCACAAAGGTCCCAATTTCCCTAAGGATCCAAATTTTTAAGAAATGTGGACTTTAAAACCCACCTTTCGACTTTGGCGTGATTTCATTTCGTGTGTGTACTCAAAGTGTGTGTATTACATTGTGAAATAAATAAAAGTGTGAGTGTGTATATATTGTGACCCAAGTGTGATTTCCATATAGCGTGAGTTATTGTGTTACTAAATAACTTGTGTATCTTGTGTACTATATCAAGTGAGTGATTCCCATTTTTATGTTCTCAATTAAACAAGTGTGTTTACTATAGTAAATTTCGATTTCTTGTAAGTCTTGCTTGAGGACAAGCAAGGTTTAAGTGTGGGGATTTTGATAACGCCAAAATTATACATGTTTATTGTTGTTATTTCGATCCAATGTTGTTCCATTTGTATGTAATTTTTGTACGTATGTATTGTAATTCATGTATATTTGTAAAAAGTCCATTGTGAATGAATAAATGAAGACCAACAGCGAAAACAGAGTTAAAACGAAGATCGAATGCGTAAAACAGTCCGAAACTACTGAAACAGGTCCAAATGCGACGCATCTCTCTTAGATGCGGCGCATCTATGCACCAAATAACTCCCGACAGTTTCAGATGCGGAGCATGAAGACTTCTGGGCCAAAATAGCAACAGATGCGGCGCATCTGAGATGGATGCGGCGCATCCAAGCCAGATGCAGCACATCTGTCCTAGATGCGGCGCATCTAACCCCCTGCCGACAGTCCTGAGTGCAGAATCGAGCTAGAATCTACTAAACGTAAAGAGATGCGGCGCATCCCAAAGAAATGCGGCGCATCTGGTCACTTTCTGGCCAAAATACCTAACTTTTGAGGCTATTTAATGAAGCCTTTGGTTACTTACTTAAGGGACCTTCACTACTACGTTCTCCCTGAGTTCTAAGATGATTTTCAAGGTCCAAGGAAGGCTGCATGTCAATCTCCACTCTTTCAACATCAAGATTAAGCTAGGATCGTTTATCGCAATTGGTTCTATTGTTCTATATCTTTTTAACATGAATTCAACTTGTATTTACTTTTTCATTAGTTCTACTATGATTATGTTAGGCTAAAAGCCTTGTGTGTTTGCTTCAATGTAAGATTTATGGCTTGGGATTGTTCTATACTTTGATGTTATGCTAGTTATACATATGTTTGATTGATTTAATTATCTAGTTCAACCGTAAGAACCATTGTTATGCTTGTTTAGATCATTACTTCAATTATATAGATTGCAAACCTATTAATGTGAGTTAACTAGGAAAACAATCTATACTTCAATACATCTAGTAATCTAGACGACTAGATACATACACTTAAGTGATTTTGTTATGTGTTTATTTCGGTAATTGAATAAGTTCCAAAGCAACATAGTTATGAAGTTACCTCAAGTGATTGTTTTAATTTAGGTTTCACGTAAGTTTAACCGGGTTGAATGTAGGTAGTTAATCAATCTAAATCACCATGTTCTTTCAAAAGATCCATAGTTGTAATCATCCTTGTATCCTAGTTCAATTATGTAAGTTATGACTTGATTTATGTGAATTTATCAAAGACTATAGCTTATACTTCAACACCTAGTGATCTAGCCACCTATATGTGAGTATAGGATGTTAATTGAACGATATTTAGGATATACAATCATGTAGTTTACTTAGAGTGATCTTAGTAAACTAGGTTTTATGTGAATTCAACCACGAAAGAATCCTGTTAATTAAACATAGCAAAAGAGTTTATAGAAATTGTGAAATTGATATAAACTGCTCTATTGTAACTATAACATAACGGTTTTAATTATAAAAGAACAATCCCTGTCATTTATCAAGCAAAGAAGTAAACACCGCATTCTCATTCTTGTTAATTACTACATTTATTTACTGTTTCGTTAAACAAAAATACAACTTCAAACACAAATCCCCCTTTAGAATAATTAATCGTTATAAAGTCCTTAAAACAAACTTTTCCCTGTGGATCGAACTGATCAATTTACTTGCTAGTTACTGCATGATCGGGTTTAGTTGCCTGTATTATGTGTTAATTATTGAGCATATTGTCTACATTTTAAAGGTTACGTCTTAACACATCAATAATAATAATAATACTAGTAGTAAAAATGATAATAATAGTAATAATAATATAGTTTTGATGATAGCAAAAATGATAATTTTTATAAAAAGGATAATAACGATAATACTTTTTAATAATAATAATACTAATAAAGATAATCATAATAATGATAACATTAATAATAATACTTATTAATATAAAATGATACTAATACTTATAACATTGATAATAATAATAATAATTTGTATTGTTTTCAAAATAATAATAATAATAATAATAATAATAATAATAATAATAATAATAATAATAATAATAATAATAATAATAATAATAATAATAATAATAATAATTCTACTCATAATAATGATAATAATGTTTAAAATGATAATAATAATGATAGTTAGTAATAATACTAATACTCTTTATGATATTAATAATAATACTTTTAATGATGTTAATAGTAATAATAATAATAATTATTATAATAACAACAACAACAACAACAACAACAACAACAACAACAACAACAACAACAACAACAACAATAATAATAATAATAATAATAATAATAATAATAATAATAATAATAATAATAATAATAATAATAATAATAATAATAATAATAATAATAATAAAAAATGAGAAACTACCTTCCAAGCTTTTTCTAAAATTTTTTTACCCAAGACGGGACTCGAACCCGCGACCTCTCGCTCACTCGAACACCCCTTAACCATTCTGCCGTGACTGTTTTTCCGATTTAAATCCCCTTTTATTATTTATAACCCGTATTACAGTTTCATCTTCTTCCTTAGAATTTCAATCGACCAGAGGTATAATACTCGATCTAGTGGTCTAAGTGTTTTGGTTTTAGAATTTCAAACGAAACAGAAACCACTAATTGTTTGTTGGGACGATTTTAACAGAACAAAAATCAAATTAAAGCAGGTTCTGAATACGCGAGAAAAAATATGAACTCAAAGTTGTATTTTGAATTTAAAGATGTTTTAGATCTCGTTTTCTACATGAATTAGGTTGGAAATCCATCCTATAAACTTTCTAAACTATCAATTGAACCAGAAACATTACCTTGGACTCGAATTTCATCAAGAACAATATGGTTGACTTTTTAAATTAAAAGTTTGACTCAAAAATTCCCAATCAATACTACAAATTGAGATTTGAAAAGTTACAGATAGCTTGAGTTATCGATTACTAACAAGACTGCATTTACACTTTTTGAAATGGGATTCGTTTATGAAGTTTTTGAAAAATGAAACAATACAGAGCATCGACTTCTTTATTTTCTGTTTTAATTTTTGAATTGTAGTGAGTAATGGGTTTGTTTGAGTAATTGAATGAGTTGTAATTCATATAGTCGATCAAGTTGTTTATGTAGTGATTATTGCTATAAAAAAAACAATTTCGTGACCAGTATGAATAAAAAAAATATATCAGAGATAAATAAAAATGGATCACGATAAAAAAAAAATATAAAAATATAATGATGGTTTATAAAAAATTTAAAAGTAGATTTTGGATCAATAATGCAGATTTAGTTTTAAAAAAATCAAAAGCTGTTAGTACATGATTTTTGACTTTTTATTTTTAATTGATATTAGTAATTAATATTAATAATAATAATACTAATAATAATAATAATTATATTAATAAAAACAATAATACTTTTAATATTATTAAGAGTAATAAAAATACTAATCAAAATAATACTAAAATTAATAATATTAATAATAATAATATTGATAATATTATTTGATAAAAATAATAAGCAAGATAAAATGATATCAATAATAACAATTTTAACAATAAGAATAATAATGCTTTTAATATCATTAATACTAATAATAATATTAAAAATGATAACTTATAATGATATTAGTAACAATAACAATAATACTTAAATGATAATACCAATAATAATGTTAATGATATAAATTATGTTAATGGTATTACTAATCATATTAATCATAATAAATGATAAATAATAATAATTTTGATAATAATAATAATATTGTTTGACAATACTAATAATAATGATATTAATTATTGATATATTGTTTTAAAAAGGATATTAATAATAATAATATTAATATATCCAAATTAATGCGTGATTATTTACAAAAAAATTGTTCGTGAATCGTCGGAATCATATAAAAGTTAGGTATAAATTTAGTCAGAAATTTCCGGGTTGTCATAGTACCTACCCGTTAAAAGAAATTTCGTCCCAAAATTTAGTTGTTGCCATCAATCGGCATTGTTCGTACATAGACGAGGATATTTACGTTTTATTTGGTTTTCACGTTCCCAGGTATACTCGGGGCCTTTCGTGAATTTCAACGGATAGAATATTATTCTGTTTCAAGAGTTTAAATCATACGAACCATAATTTCTACAGGTTCTTCTATAAAGTGCATTTTATCATTAATGCGGAGGTTATCTAAAGGAATAACACGAGTGTCATTAATTAGGTTTTCTCAGAAGAGATGATGACGCTATACAAGTATTTCAGCATATATGAAATGTGTTATGAATAATATTGAGCTCATTTAAACCTTGAGCGTTTATGCCTCAATATTAGGGCAGACAAAATAGAGAGGAGTTTGTGAAAATCACGGTCATGCAATTTGATAGAGATCGTTCTTGTTTACAACAAGAATATTTTAATGATGAATATGAGTTGACAAATAGAGTTTTATCAATATTGGGTAATATGGATGAAATGATTCGATTACAGGAAGAGTATAAACGAAGCTATCATAAAAGATTGAAATAAGGAAATATCTGTTTGCCTTAACTTTTGACGTGGTCACGATTGATTTTCAGAATTCAAGGGATTAAAGGAAATCTTCGTAATCTATAAGATTTGATTCTCTGGTATTTACGAAAATTGGGATTTTCTTTGATTAAATGCGGTGAATTGCCTCGATTGTTGTGTTTAGAATTTCGATATAAATTAGCTTCTCCTGTTTCATTATCTTCACCACTTCTATACTTTCTTCCTAAATTCATACTTTCAAAAGATTTGTTAATATGCTCAATCCCGTATTGATACTTGTTATTATATTGACCATATATGCAGTCATTCTTCTTTTTCATTTATCACCAGAGGAATCTGTTTACTTCTACTATGCTCTTGATTTTATAGTGTTTTTAGTTCTCCTGTGTCTTTATATTGCTATACGCATTGATATACACGGTTTGTAATTTTGGTGTCGTTATCGGACTTTATATTTTCTCTTATATGTCGAAGCTCTTTGCCTTTTTATTCTCTTCTCGACTCTAAGTAAAGCGAGTAATGGTCCAGAATTCGTAGGTATGAAGTTTCGAATGATCATAATGTTCTAAGTAGAAAGGAATACAATATCATGATTTGATTTGTTAAGTTACCAGAATCACTGAGGATAGAACTATCAAGAATATATTTTCTTGATATGTTCAGAGATTAAATAGAATGTAAGAGTCGTGTAACATGACAAATGATGATTATAAAGTCTATGAACCATCATCTTCCATTAAAAATTTAGCATGACTTATTGTAATATAATCACGTTGGCCTGACGCCATTATATTATACTAACTCATGTTTCAATTCCCAACACTACTTCAAATCATTCAAAATTTAAACTTGTATGTTACAGAATATAGAAACTAAAACAGTTTCCTTTATGATGTAATAAAGATATCGAAAAGAGATAATTAATTGCGGACAAGAATCATTATGAAGATATCTTCAGAAATATAGAGGATATTTATAACAAAAGATACTATGATATCTTAGAATTTTCTAAGATCAAATGATAATGAGGAAAATTCCCCTGTAAGGATTTAGAATGCGTAAGGAGATTATATGTCTTCTGTAATTTCCATCAGAAATCGAATCATCTGGATTCCTTGAGTATAGGTTTAGTCCTTGTGATTTGTCCACAACCTCCTTCATAGTTAGCTCAATCCGTTTTTCAGTTCCAAATCTGAGCTTTTCCAATACGTCATTCTTTATCATCAAATATTTGGTCATTAAGACCGTCTATAGCTTTTGCTGCTTCATCAGCATTCTCAAGGTTAACGAATCTGAATCATTGATTATCAATCTGAGATGGTTTCAAGAAATTTTATTTTTAGATGATTAAATGTTGATTGTAATCGTCAACGGATCTAATGGTAGACGAATAGGCGTTGTTGATTTCAAAAGTAATGAATGATAATTTCGTTGGTTTGATGTGATAATTCATCATAGAATACGAATGAATATAATTCATGAATGTAGTGATCTTTAGGAAGATAACACCTGCTAAAGCTTTACTTGGATTCTGATATATCAAAATCAGAATATGTAATTAAAAATGGTTGTTCTTTAGTGAACGGATACATATATCTTGTGATTGTAAGTAGTATATTTACTGACTACTGAATCAGAATTGAAGAATGTACAATGTAACATATTAATGTGAGATATAAATATTTCTCGGGTTTTACCTACCCGTTAAAATATTTTCACAATTAACAGTTTGTACAAAAGAATTTTTAATTACAATCTTTATGAAGATATACGTTCATATATGTATTCTTCAGGTATAATATAGATTTAATGAGTTAATATAATATTAAACTCATTTGATTTGTGGTTGGAACGAGAATAAATAATCTTCAAAACTTTAGAGATTTCATAATTGTCGCGAAATATTTCGCTAATGAAGTTATGAATCAATGTTTCATTGTTCATTGTTATTGATATACCTCGGTATATGATGTTGATGCTCGTGAAATTCTTGTGAAATTCACAAGGCACGAATAATGTTTTCTAGAAAGTTTCGAGTATATCGAAAATAGAAGTGTAAAATCAAATATGTATTTGAATAATACACTTGGTTTATTATGAAATGGAGTTTATTGTGCTGAAGCAGTGATTAACGATTGTTAAGTTATTAACAAAAGATGTACATCATAGCATATTAGTGATATAAATTAACCAAGTAGTACATACTAGTTAAGATTCACACGTAATAGCTTAGTACGAAAAGATTTATTATTGTTCCAAATCATATATATATATATATATATATATATATATATATATATATGATTTGGAATATATATATATATATATATATATATATATATATATATATATATATATATATATATATATATATATATATATATATATATATATATATATATATAAAGTATACATATATAATTCTTCAGGAAGAATGAGTCAATACATCTTAACTCATTATTACTAATATTCCTTGATATCTAGGGGTGTATGATGTTGATATCCGAGGTACCGAGTGTGATGTTGAGGCGTGGAATGCAGATGTTGTTGTTGGTGAAGCTGATGCTGTTGGTGATGATGCTGATGGTACTGGTGGTGCTGGTTATGCTGCTGGTGCTGCTGATGCTTGTAGATATTGCACCATATTCTCCAGAGCCACCACTCGAGCGCGAAGCTCATTAACTTCTTCTATTATACTGGGATGATTGGCGGTTCAGACAAGGGGACGAATAAGATCTAGAATTCTAGATATTATATAATCGTGGTGAGCTGTTCTGGAAATGAGGGTGAAAATGGTGTTTCGGATCGGTTCGTCGGTAAGTGCTTCAGGTTCTTCGCCAATAGGGCAATGTGGTGGGTGAAAAGGATCACCTTATTCACTTCTCCATTGATTGAGTCGACTACGAACCCACCCCCAATTCATCCAAAATAAATGATGGCTAATTGGTTCATTTGTTCCGGTTACGCTGCCATTGGAGCTCGAGGAATCAGATGAGAAATCCATATTATGTGATCGGATAAGGGTTTTGATATGAGATGAGTTGTTGAATACTGAATGATATATTTGTCTCCTTGAATATGTATATATAGCAAAAGATTTCCTTAATTTACGGAGGAAATTTAGGAAAAGTGTTAGACAAAGTCTATTGGGATAGATATGATCAGATATGATAAGATATGATTTGTCTATACTCCAATAATGGCAGTATGATGTGTCGAGATCATAAAATGATAAGTATGTAATCTAATAATCTTTCAATTAAAGACTTTCAATTCGTATACTGTGATAACCCAATGACATTTTTCGGTTCGTAAACCGATGCATAAAGGCATAAGGCATATATGTACGTGATATATAACAGGGAGTTATATACGTTTGAGTATGAATAGTAACAATTATAGGAGTTTCAAAAATCATGGATAATGTTTCATGTAATACATATGTAATACATAAAACCATGATAAATGACATAGGAATGTCAAGAATGTCTGAAATCATGGTGTTGCATTTAAATGCGGTTGCGTAATTGGATAGTACTTAGGAAAGTAAGCAGCGTTCTTAGGTTGGCTCGGCATTCTAAGATAAGTAAAGTTTCTAAAGTATAGTGTAGCATTTAACAATTAAAGGCAACAATTAAAGGCACTATAGTCAAGGAAAGTTGTAGTCCTACATTGCTAAGATACCTAATTGTATAAGGCATACATAAAATGCAATCTTGGTTCTCTACAACAAACTGCTCTGATACCAATCTCTGTCACACACCCAAATAGGGCCTGGGGTATTTGTGACTAATTATATCAAATCACAGTTGTATAAACGAGAACGACTCTATATGAGATGTTATATTGAGTTTTGCAGCGGAAGATAAATAGGTTACATTGTATATAATGAACAACGCATTAAATGTCTTTAATTGATATGATATGTAATGAAGACTCCAAGCATAGCAAGCAATCATCATCAATTTAGCAAGTGTAAGTCTTTCAAATTATCCATGAATGACTTGTTGAAATGTTGCTTTCAATTAGCAAATACACAGTGGAAGCATTATGTAGGACCTGAGAATAAACATGCTTTAAAGTGTCAACACGAGGTTGAGTGAGTTCATAGGTTTGTCATAAATAATGATTTCAGTAGTAGATATAGACCACAAGATTTAGTTTATAAAGTTGATCTCGCAGGGATCAAAAAGTTAAGTTGATCTCGCAGGGACCAAAAAGTAAAGTTAATCTCACAGGGACCAAAAAGTAAAGTTGATCTCACAGGGACCAAAAAGTAAAGTTGATCTCACAGGGATCAAAAAGTAAAGTTGATCTCACAGGGACCAAAAAGTAAAGTTGATCTCGCAGGGACCAAAAAGTTATTTCAGTTCGTGATATTTAGACTAAACAGTTTCAAAGTTTGCCCCGTGACAAGTTGTACTGTCCTTGTCGGTTTGAGTGGGGACTTGCAGGACATAGCCAGATATATCGTAGTTTAACAGTTGGTACTTGTGTCTAACGTATAAAACAGTTATAAAAGTTGCGCATGTATTCTCAGCCCAAAAATATATATAAAAAGGAAGCTATGAAAACTCACAATACTGTATTTCTTATTTTACGAGTATGATGGCACTGAACAAGTGCAGAGTTGTCCTCGGATTCACGAACCTATATCAAGTATATATATTAACACATATACTCGTAATCGAATAAGTTTATATATGTTATTTCAATTGTTATATATTTCTGTAGTTATATATATATATATATATATATATATATATATATATATATATATATATATATATATATATATATATATATATATATATATATATATATATATATATATATATATATATATATATATATGTTTGATTGGTATTATATTAAAAATACCTAATTTGTTATATATGAATATTCGTATAAAAATTGTTAATATGATTAATATATACTTATATGTAATATTACTTATAAATACATTTTTGTATACATAATATTTATTTAGTAAAATAATATTAATATTTGTAATCAAAAGTTGTATTTGATTATAAGGGTAATATTAATAATAAAAATACTGATAGTAATTTATAACAATAATAATAGTAATAATGATAATAATAATACTAGTAGTAAAAATGATAATAATAGTAATAATAATATAGTTTTGATGATAGCAAAAATGAAAATTTTTGTAAAAAGGATAATAACGATAATACTTTTTAATAATAATAATACTAATAAAGATAATCATAATAATGATAACATTAATAATAATACTTATTAATATAAAATGATACTAATACTAATAACATTGATAATAATAATAATTTGTATTGTTTTCAAAATAATAATAATAATAATAATTCTACTCATAATAATGATAATAATGTTTAAAATGATAATAATAATGATATTTAGTAATAATACTAATACTCTTTATGATATTAATAATAATACTTTTAATGATGTTAATAGTAATAATAATAATAATTATTATAATAATAACAACAACAACAACAACAACAACAACAATAATAATAATAATAATAATAATAATAATAATAATAATAATAATAATAATAATAAATAAAAGAGAAACTACCTTCCAAGCTTTTTCTAATTTTTTTTTGCCCAAGACGGGACTCGAACCCGCGACCTCTCGCTCACTCGAACACCACTTAACCATTCTGCTGTGACTGTTTTCCGATTTAAATTCCCTTTTATTATTTATAACCCGTATTACAGTTTCATCTTCTTCCTTAGAATTGCAATCGACCAGAGGTATAATACTCGATCTAGTGGTCTAAGTTTTTTGGTTTTAGAATTTCAAACGAAACAGAAACCACTAATTGTTTTTTGGGACGATTTTAACAGAACAAAAATCAAATTAAAGCAGGTTCTGAATACGCGAGAAAAAATATGAACTCAAAGTTGGATTTTGAATTTAAGGCTGTTTTAGATCTCGTTTTCTACATGAATTAGGTTGGAAATCCATCCTATACACTTTCTAAACTATCAATTGAACCAGAAACATTACCTTGGACTCTAATTTCATCAAGAACAATATGGTTGACTTTTTAAATTAAAAGTTTGACTCCAAAATTCCCAATCAATACTACAAATTGAGATTTGAATAGTTACAGATAGCTTGAGTAATCGATTACTAACAAGACTACATTTACACTTTTTGAAATGGGATTCGTTTATGAGGTTTTTGAAAAATGAAACAATACAAAGCATCGACTTCTTTATTTTCTGTTTTAATTTTTGAATTGTAGTGAGTAATGGGTTTGCTTGAGTAATTGAATGAGTTGTAATTCATATAGTTGATCAAGTTGTTTATGTAGTTATTATTGCTAAAAAAAAAACAATTTTGTGGCCAGTATGAATAAATAAAAATATATCAGAGATAAATAAAAATAAATCACGATAAAAAAAATATAATGATGGTTTATAAAAAATTTAAAAGTAGATTTTAGATCAATAATGCAGATTTAGTTTAAAAAAAATCAAAAGATGTTAGTACATGATTTTTGACTTTTTATTTTTAATTGATATTAGTAATTAATATTAATAATAATACTAATAATAATAATTATATTAATAATAACAATAATACTTTTAATATTATTAAGATTAATAAAAATACTAATCAAAATAATACTAAAATTAATAATATTAATAATAATAATATTGATAATATTATTTGATAAAAATAATAAGCAAGATAAAATGATATCAATAATAATAATTTTAACAATAAGAATAATAATGCTTTTAATATCATTAATACTAATAATAATATTAAAAATGATAACTAATAATGATATTAGTAACAATAACAATAATACTTAAATGATAATACCAATAATAATGTTAATGATATAAATTATGTTAATGATATTACTAATCATATTAATCATAATAAATAATAAATAATAATAATTTTGATAATAATAATAATATTGTTTGACAATACTAATAATAATGATATTAATTATTGATATATTGTTTTAAAAAGGATATTAATAATAATAATATTAATATATCAAATTAATGCTTAATTATTTACAAAAAAATTGTTCGTGAATCGTCGGAGTCATATAAAAGTTAGGTTTAAATTTAGTCGGAAATTTCCGGGTTGTCATACAGTTGATTGGAGAAGCTCAAAGCAGAGCACTGTTGTATAGTCTACAACGGAAGAATACATTGTACCTCAGAAGCTGCTCAAGAAGCTGTCTGAATTAAGAAGTTTATTGCTGAACTCGGAGTAGTTCCCTGCATTGAATTCCCTATGAAAATGTACTGTGATAATTCAAGTGCTATTATACTTGCGAAAGAATCACGTGTACGTAAAGGTAGCAGACACATTCTTCGAAAGTTTAACTACATTCAAGAAGTCGTTGAGAGGAATGATATTAGTATTCTTAAGGTTCATACAGATGATAATGTGGCTGACCCGTTCACAAAGCCTATGACACACAACAAGCATGATGATCATGCTAGTAGTATTGGACTTCGTTATGCTGCTGATCTTTTTAATTTGTAATTTAGTATTTGGATATTTTTGGAACATTAAACAGTATTATCATAATGAATTGATATATTGATGGTATGATCATTTTCATTTATATCACTGTGTTCTATATTAGCATATTTAATCCATGAGTGATTGTTGATTATTCAAAATCTCCATGATCAATCATGTTATGGGAATAACATGAATTAAGATTAATATGAATGTTGGTTATATTTATTGATGATAAGTAGTTAACTTGTAGAGATCAAATTCATATGTATACATTGATGATAGATATTGGAATAACCCAACCAAGATATCACTACATGGATCGTTGTCAGTAGTGAATCTTTTAGTGATTATGTCTTTATGTCCTTAGACTTGAGATGCACGCCAGTTTCGATGTGTGGAATATTATACTTTGATATGGTTAAATGTTGTCCTGAATAAGGCTGTAATAAAGGCCATTATTGGGTATAATGTAAAGCTCGTGAGAGACACGTGTATGCAATATAGGATTTGTTCCTCCAAAATGTTTGGAGTTAGATACTTTTGAGCTCCTCGATGAATGAATAAGATATTTGTGTGGCCGCACCCAGATGTAATTAAGATGATACTTAATTAATTTGGTGATCTAATTCAGTTCTAAGATCGAGAAATAAAATTGTTAAACAAATGAGAATGACCGATGATCCATATCTCAAGTTTAACTAAAGTATCTGAAACAAAAGGATGAATGACATTTAACACTTACTATAAGCAGTTCTGAGAAACTACCCTCACGTGAATTTAGGAACAATGGCGTGTTGCTAGACGCTATCCATTGCTTGTATAGTTACTTGGTGTTGTACCATGCACAAGTGGGAGTTTGTAGGATTTGTGTGCAAGGTACAATATACAACTATATGGCTAAATTCATTTGAGCCTTCGGGGTCACACACATATACACCTAGACATCAAAAGAAATATATATATGATGTATATATATTACTCAAGTAATAAAATATTAAGTTAAATGAATGAATGAATTAATTGTTTAATTAATTAACTAACAAAATTAATCAAACAAATGTCAATTATTTGATAACCACTAGAAGAAGAAAAATAGAATTGAAAACATTATTAATTTGGCAATATGTCTTTGGCTACTAAATATGCTACTAACTATTGGAGTTGACAGCTAACTTTTAAGTTTTATTTATAATAAACAAAATATTATATACACAAGTAAGAGATGGTGGGCTAAGAGGTACTGCAAAATAAAACTCAAAAGAAACTCTAGTTTGAAGGTGTACGTACATACCAATTCAATCAAAGTTCTCTGTTTGTTTTCTAATCAATCAAAGTTCTTTTTTTTTTCTTTGAAAACAAACTACAATTGTTTTTGTTTCTTTTGTTTTCCATAAGAGAAATACATATACGAGAGTATTAATTTTGTTGTATTAATATAATTTGATTATATTAATACGTTACTTGGAGTTTGGACTAGCATCCATTGACGATCATTGTGTGGACTATCCAAAGAGACGGTCATACTTTTGATCGTGAGTTTCTCTCCATCAATTCATTTCTTCAAGAAAGGTATATCGTTTACTCACTTTGTGAATTTATATATTTTGACAATTATTAGTGGTGTAATTGGATCTTGTTGGAACCGTCAATCGTGTGCATGTTTTGTAATGCAAAATATGTTTATTTTGACTATCCGCTGCGTTAATCTGATGAAAAGTACACACGGTTTTCCATCATATACTGTGTAAAACTTTCATATGCTTGTGTAAACCTTCGTATGCTTTTTCGTCTTCATTGCTGTCTGTTGAACCCTCATTTTTTAATTTTAAACATGGTAGCTTATGTCTGTTTTTCTTTTGGTAACCTTCAACCTGTATGTTTGATAATTCATCACCTTTTTTGTTAATCCATCTTTATTCTCGAAATGAACTTTTCATCGAGACTGTTAAGTTGAGTTTGAGTAACCTGGTACCTTATGTCTTCTGCGATCCTTTCGCCGCCTTTCCGGCTTAGTCAAATCTCGGCGGCGATCTCTAAGCACCTCACACCACTGGTACGTCAATCAGTGTTTATCACAGATCTCGTGATTCTAACCCTAGCACGTGTTTCTTGTTATAGTTTGATCTGTATTTTACATTATTTATATTAGGGGCAGGATCAATGGGGAAGTAACCAATCGGGGGGAAGAGGGGGGAAGCAAAAAAAATTTTTCGTTTTTTTTTGAAATTTTTTTTTCCGGCATCAAGATCACACGAAAATATGAACATTTAGAAGAGACACTTCGTGATGAATGTTATTATTTAGGCGGGAAAACGATCGACAAAAATAACATTCAAGATAATATTGTTCGTGGAGAATATGAACGTTTTTTTTTTTTTTTTTTTTTTCATGTTTTGTGAAGTTAAATTTAGCCCGATTTAGAGTTTAGGGTTTAGAGTTTAGGGTTTAGGGTTTAGGGTTTAGGGTTTGGTGTTTTGGATTTATTCCATAAACCCTAAACCCTAAACCCTAAACTCTAAACCGTTCGTGTTAAAAACTCAATCTAAATCCTAAATCTAAACCCTAAATCTAAACCCTAAACCCTAAATTTCTAAACCCTAATATCTAAACCCTATAAACCCTAATATCTAAACCTTAATATCTAAACCCCAATAGCTAAAATCTCAAAATACGCTCGAAAAACACGATAATTGTTATATATTACTTCTTCGAGCGTTTTCCCGCCAAAATAAAAACATTTATCACAAAGTGTCCCTACTAAATGTTCATATTTTCATCTCATCTATAATGTTCGTGAACAAAGTTTTTTCAAAAAACGAAAAAAAAAAAGTTTTTGCTTCCCCCCGCTTCCCCCCGAATGGTTACTTCCCTCTTGATCCTGCCACATTTATATTATGGTACTTCAATTGTTTTATTTTGTAATGATCTGATAAATGCTTTAGCATTCTTGAGTGTTTTTTTTTTTTTTACCTCTCTGTGTATGTACCTATATACTGTATGATTAATCTCTATTGCGATTGTTCTAAATATTTATGTTTTAGCTTTAACTCTAGACTAGATACATAGGATGCAAGTTCATTCAGTTTTTCTATATTTTTTGGTGTGAAGGGCGTGTAGAATGTCGTTAGTATTGTGTTAATAGGGATTATATGTGTCGGATTATACGTGAACATGTGAAAGTGATTATGCCTCAAAGTGCTGTGCTTATGTTTTAGGGAAATGAATGATTCTAAAGCTGTAGAAACCTTACTTGAATGGTGATATGTTTGAACGATTTGGCTTATTGAAAAATTCCATCTGCACTCTCTTGTATTGAAAAAATAGTAAATGTATAAATATTGCATTTGACTTTTGGTATAGTAGAGCTCAACAGGAGAATTTATTATTTCAAGGAGAAGTTCAATCCACTTATGTAGGTCTAAGTTTCTATATCAAGTTTTAGTCAAGCGCTTCACTGCGGTTGAGAAGAATTTTGTTGTACATTACAATATGTTTTCGAGTGAAATAATTTGACGCTAATAAGTCATACATAAACCAAAAAACAAAAGTCGATTTAACGGACCGAACACGTCTACATTATTTTTCTAAAGAAAGTTAGGATTTTTTTTTTTTTTTTTAAGATTGTAAAAAAGGTAAGAGAATAATTATGAAAATAACAAATATTTAGTATGTCTTTTTGTTTTTCTAGATTGTAAAAAAGTTAAGAGAATAATTATGAAAATAACAAATATTTAGTATGTCTTTTTAAAATATTAAATTGAAGAAAGAATTTTAGGGGGCATATTGGAAGATTATAAAGTTAAAGGATAAAAGACAAAAAATCAATATTGAAAAACTAAAAAGTTAAAGGGTTAAAAGTAAAATATGGAGAAGGTTGTGATGTGGACCAATGAATTGAGTGATTTTTTACACTAATTAGTATATATAGTACTGTAATAAATTACTTGAATAGCTCAATGAAACTACAAAGTTATTGAAACTTTGATCAGCAAGGTGAATATATTATTATTCTGTCATCCAAAATTTAGCTGCATTAAGTGGATATTTTTCATAGATATGTAACAATCAGGGTAATTTCATGTGTGTTTGAATGCTGTTATATTATGAACTAGTAAAACATGACGGTAGGAAGTCTTTGTTGTGACCTTTTCCTTTTTACTGTTTGGATCTAAGTTTAACTTAAATAAAAAAAAGTCCTGCAAATTGTGTAAAGAGCATTAACCTGGCATGATTTTTGTAATGTGCAGACATGATTGTTTCATTGCTGTCTGTTGCACATTAATCACAAGTATTTTGTTAAGATAAAAACACTAAGAGAATATCATTGCCAAATAGTTTAATCAAAAGCAAAAAAAAGAGAATTACATTATCTAAAAACAAATCAAACACTTAAAACTGCTCTATCTGAGAAGTCTAGTTTATTGTTGCACCGTATCGTGGTCTTATAGTCGTGACAGCCATGTTATAACAACTGGGCTTCTTACTTTGTGTACACCATCCTTCCATACCAAAGCTCCCGACTCTGGTGCTGTTTGTCTGATCTTCGTTATAAAGGTAGCCTTGTACGACAGTTTCTGGTTTTTCTTTGTAAAGTTTAAGATTGATGGCTCTACTTTGACTTCCACACCTTTAAACTGCGAAACAACAACATGGTACTTCGAAGTAGGAGCTCCAACGTTAGTGACTGTTCGGTGAATGGTCACAGACGCAACTCTTCTATCTTCTGGAAACACAGCTGATAGAGCCGGGTAGTTCAAATCACCCGGGCCAGAAAGACTGTGCATACATGTTCGATTTGAGAATTTAGCAAAAACCACTAGCTGTGTGGTAGTCAAACCCTGTGTGCAAAGAAAGTCAAAGTAATCTTGTGCACTAATATCGTAAATCAGACCAGGGTCAACAGCTCTAGATGGGTTGATGTGACCCGCCCCATGGTCGTATGGGCTGGATGGTCCACCAGTAGACGAATCTCTTAAAGGTTTATATGAATTATCATGTATATACGCGGTCGTCATCAATGCTGATTTTATTGCAGCCGGGCTCCAATCCGGGTGCCTTGCTTTAAGCAACGCAGCGACCCCACTTACATGAGGGCACGACATCGAAGTTCCCGAAAGTATATTGAAGGCGACTCGTCTACGATCGGTCTCCAGGCTCGATGGACCCATGTCACCGGTCCAAGCCGCTAGTATGTTGACACCTGGCGCCACCAAATCCGGTTTCAAAATTTCAAGCGAGATGAAATTCGGTCCTCTGGATGAAAATGCTGCCACTACCGGAGACGGTCTGATACCAACTTTGGTCCCGTAAAATGCAAGGTTTCCGGTCGGGTGTGGGTCCCTCATAGCATACTGCTTGATTGCTTTTCCCTCTTTTTCACCAACCGCTACCGCCGGAAGAAGGTGGCAATCCGCCACGAGCTCCTCCCCATTGGCGGCAGTGTTGGCCAAAATCATCCCAATTCCTCCCGCTTGTTTTACCACTTGACCTTTTTGAACCCGAGGACTAATACCACGGTCACATACCACAATCTTTCCAGACACAACGTGCGGGTCCAATGTTCCCTCTAAACACAAAGACCCCGGGTCAGGACTACTTGAATTACTACCCGTGTAAACAATCGGATACATCATATTCGGTAACAAATTCCTTCTCCCTTTATAAAGCGAAACTCCTTTCAGCATCACCCCAGATCCTAACTTCACAGAACCCGGAAAATCACGGTCCATAGTGCTCGCTCCAACTGTAGTAATCCACGGAGACACATTAGTCAAAGTAACCGGGTCGGGCCCACCATTACCCGCAGAACACGAAATAAAAACCCCTTTCTCCATAGCACCAAACGCAGCTATCGACAAACTATCACGATGGTACGATGAAACTCCCCCGCCTAAAGAAATCGACATAATATTAACTCCATCCGAAACCGCCTTATCAACAGCAGATAATATATCCGAGCTAAAACAACCACCCGTCCAACACACTTTATAAGCTGCAATTCTCGCACCGGGTGACATCCCTCGTGCTGTACCATAAGCATACCCCAAAAGATTAGCCCCATGCACCGGTGACCCTGCCACCGTGGCCGCCGTGTGGGTCCCGTGTCCATCTTGATCTCTAGGAGATTTATACTCTTTTGCCTCATTAATACTCCCTGTTGCCGCTTCGTATCCACGGTAAAACGCTCTGGCTCCAACTATCTTTCTATTACAGTGTCTTTTTTCAAACCCACGCCCCACTTCACACGCGCCTTTCCAGTTAGTTGGCACCGGGGTAAACCCGGTGTCGTTAAAACTAGGACTCTCGGGCCAGATCCCGGTGTCCAACACGCCGACCACAACGTCTTGGTCGGTCAATTTGTCCGACCAGACACTCGTTGTTTCATGCGGCTGAAGTCCTAGAAACATAGGACTTCGTGTCGTATGCAATTCATATTGTACCTCGGGGAGTACGCCAACAACTCCGGTCTGTTCCTCGAGCTTTTCAGCTTCTTCTTCGGTTAACCGTGCTGCCATACCATGAAAAGCTGACTCGTACGTGTAGAGAAGCCCCTGTTCTTCTCCATTAATTTCCTCAGGTGAAACTGATACTGATTTTACTAGTGACGAATACCAGTCAATATGGTCAGTAAAGGTTGTAGGAATAGCTGAATTGTCCATATGGACAATGTATGTTTTCTTTGATACACCATTGTTGCTGTATGTAACAGCAACAGTGAGTGTAAGATAGGTTAATAGATATAGATATATGCATACCCACCATTTGACTGAAATCCCACTAGTAACCATTTTTTGTGAAATTCAAATTTTGAAAATAGTGGTGTTGGGATGAAGGTGATTATTGAATTATATGAGTGAAGAACAAAGGCAAATATAGCGTTTTTATTAGAGGCGGTGTGTCATGTGTGTGTGTGGTGTTGTAATCAAGAATTAAGGGTTGTGTCATCTTGTGCAGGTAATATAAGTGGTGGTTGTATAATAATGGCGGTTGATATTTTAGTTTTGAGACATGGTTTTAGTCTTGACTGGTGGTGAACAAGGAATTAAATGAGTAAAGGACCATTTCATGGATTAATCCTTTTTAAGTGTATCTGATGGTCCTGCACTGCTTGTTTGGGTTCAATTAGGAGTCCATGGCTAAATAGTGTGTTAAGCTTAGCTAGTGTTTAAAAACTGAACCAATCGTGAAGTGGTTGCAATGGGTTGGACCGCTGGTCTGAACATTAACTTTTGGGACCCTACCCATGATCTTTTTTGTCATGCACTTAATAAGGTCATACATGGTCATATGACATGCAAATTATTTTGTTTTCACCTACAACAATGTACGAAAAGTGTGACTTTTTTTTAATAAAAATATATAATTATGTAAAGACGTATTATTACCGTAACACATACACAAGTTGTATTTGACATATATACATATCAAGTGTCGAAGGTTTCATGTTATGAACAACAACAACAACAATACCCAATCCCACAAAAGTGGGGTATGGGAGAGGTGGGTGTAGACAATCATTCCTCGTACCCTAGATTAGAAGGAAGTCGCTACTCCACCCGCGAGTATAGAACCCGCGCCTAGATAAGGTCGTCCCTCCCTCTACTCTAGAGCAAAAGAGATTGCTTCCAAAAAGGACCTCCGGCCAGATGTGCTCATAAAAACGAAATAGATAGGGCAAAAGATACGTACCTGTAAGGGTTATGTGCGCCTAGCAAGATGCAACCAAACACAGTAACCAAAAAGGGAACACAAATAGCAGTATTGCACAACAGTAGGGCAAATAGCATGAATCATATAGAGCACAAAACCATTTAAAATCAAGTAGACATACAGACAAACAAAAAATATATATATATATATATATACACGCACCACACATAAGCATGGATAAAAACCCATGCTTAAACATATATACATATAGATAAATTCGTAGATATATATACCTAGGTACAGAAACAAGACAGACAATCATACATACACCAATACATGTTACTTAGATACATAGATACATATATAGATACACACATATGCAACGGTACATGTATATAGCCTAAATACATATAAATAGATACAGGTGCATATATACTATGTGGAGGGGTATATATAGTGTAACTATAGAATAACTAGTTATAGTTATGTATGTAGTTGTACAATAAATGTAATAAAAACATTGAAAAAAAAAAAAAAAAAAAAAAAAAAAACAACTTACTCAATTATCCTAATTCTACTCCTCCACAGGCTCCTATCAAAAGTCATGTCCTCCGTCAGTATAAGCTCTTTCATGTCCAGCTTCAATCTATCCTCCATCCTACGTCTAGGTCTACCCCTTCTCCTTACGCCGCCAACGGCGAGGGTCTCGACTCTCCTAACCGGGGCTAAAATTGGGCGCGTCCTGACATGCCCAAACCATCTAAGTCGTCCTTCCCTAAGTTTGTTGATGATGTTCCCAACTTCCAATTTCTCCCTAAAAACTCCATTTGGTATCATATCTAGCATGGTCTTACCACACGTCCATCTAAGCATCCTCATTTCTGCCACCTCCATTCTCCTCTCTTGGGCCTTCGTCATTGGCCAACACTCTGATCCGTACAACATGGCTGGTCTGATTGCCACCTTGAAGAATTTCCCTTTCAGCTTAAGGGGCACCTTCTTGTCGCACAACACCCCTTTCGCAGCCCTCCACTTCAACCATCCTACACGTATACGATGCGTCACGTCCTCATCTATCCTTCCCGAATTGTGAAGCATCGAGCCTAAATATCTAAAGGACCCTTGCGGGGGTAAAATCTGATCCCCAATTCGGATATCCACTATATCGTCGTGTTCCTCTTCACTCTTCTTGAAATCACATCTAAGGTACTCCGATTTAAGTCTGCTAATCCGTAGGCCATTTGATTCTAAGGCGATCCTCCATTGCTCAAGCCTTCTATTAAGCTCATCCTGGGAATCCGAAACTAATACAATATCGTCGGCGAAAATCAGGCACCATGGGATGTTGTCTTGTATCCTATGAGTCAACTCGTCTAGGATCAAAGCAAAAAGATAAGGGCTAAGGGCAGATCCTTGATGTAGACCTACCTCAACAGGGAAAAACTCTGTGTTTCCTACCGCCGTGCTTACACGAGTCTTCGCCCCCTCGTACATATCTCTAATAGATCTTATATATCTACTTGGGACACCCCTAACATTAAGCGTCTTCCAAATCAGCTCACGCGGGACACAATCATAAGCTTTTTCCAAGTCTAAGAATGCCATGTGTAGGTTCTTTTGTTTTTCCCTACACTTCTCCATAAGGCTTCTAACTATGTGAATCGCTTCCATCGACGAGCGACCTGGCATGAAACCGAATTGGTTCTCTGAAACCTTTGTCTCGCGTCGGAGCCTCGTCTCCATCACTCTTTCCCAAAGCTTCATAGTATGACTAAGTAACTTTATGCCTCTATAATTACTACATATTTGCGCATCTCCCTTGTTCTTGTAAATAGGAATAACCTCACTGAGTCTCCATTCCATAGGCATATTTGCGCTTCTAAACGTCGTGTTGAAAAGGTTTGTCAACAATCTAACCCCATCGCCTCCTAGGCACTTCCACGCCTCAATCGGAATTTGGTCCGGTCCTACTGCTTTGTTTCTCCCCATCTTTCGTAGGGCCAATCTAACTTCCTCCTCGTTAATCATCGTGCAGAAACAGTTGTTTTGAAACTCCCGAACCTCGTGGGATTCACCGTTCCGCTCTGGTCTTCCCCTACCGAAAAGAGATGCAAAATAATCTTCCCATCTTTTCCTAATAAGATCTTCTCTTACTATACTTTGACCCGCTACATCCTTGATATATTTGATGTTACCTAAGTCCCTGTTTCTTCGCTCCCTAGCTTTGGCTATCCTATATACGTCATTAGCTCCCTCTTTAGAGTCTAGTTTCCTATATAAATCTTCGTATGCTTTGTCTTTTGCAATTGCTACGGCCTTCTTTGCTTCTCTTTTAGCTTCTTTATATCTTTCTTCTACCCTAGTTCTCTCTTCATGTGACCCTTCTCCAAGAGTAATGAGCTCCCTAAACCTCGCCTGCTTTAAAGCGACTTTCGTTTGGACATCGTCACTAAGCCACCACGACTCTCTTCTACTCTTATGGGCTCTCGATGTCCCTGTAGCCATTCCTAAGGTCTCTTTTGCCACATCTCTGATAGTGGACGCCATGCGATTCCATAACTGGTCTGCTTTTGTAGGGGCAACGTTATCCCCTTCTACACTCAATCTCTCAACAACATTCGCTCTAAAAGTCTCCGCATTCGCTCCATAGAGGTTCTTCCAAAGGATTCTAGGTTGTACAATCCTAGCCCTCCTGCCAACTCTTCCCTTAGTGACTAGGTCCATGACCAACAATCTGTGCTGGGAGGAGCACGTCAAAGCTGGAAGGACCTTACAGTCCCTACAGGTCCTAAGTTCCCCTTTACGAAGAAGCAAAAAGTCAATCTGGGTGCTACGATCCCCGCTATGGAAAGTGGCTAACTGAGCATCCTTCTTCTTGAAGAAAGAGTTTGCTACCACCAACTCGTGGGCAATGGCAAACTCAAGAATTGAGCGCCCCTCTTCATTTCTAGGACCAAACCCAAAGCCCCCATGGGCTCCCTCATAACCTTCTGTCTCCGCTCCTATATGTCCATTCAGATCACCACCTATAATCAGTCGATGGTCCGCTGGGCACCCCCTCACCACCTCATCTAACAATTCCCAGAAACTCTTCTTTTCGGCATCACCTAAACCCGCATGAGGTGCGTATGCACTAATGACCGTGAAAGTCTCCTCCTTAATAATTAAACTAACCGACATAATCCTATCGCTAAACCTGCCCACGTCAACGACGTTATCTATATGTAGTTTACCTAAAAAGATACCTACCCCGTTCCGTGCTATCCTAGAACCCGAGTACCACAACTTATAGTCCTCAATCTCTATCGCCTCTTCACCCTTCCATCTAGTCTCTTGAACACACACAATGTCTACATTACTCTTACGAAAGGTATCAACGAGCTCAATCCTCTTACCAGTCAAGGTTCCTATATTCCAGCTACCCACTCTAATCCTACCAAGGGTGGCTACCCTACAACCACCTCTAACCCCTCTAGGCCTACCCGCCCCTAAATTAGGAGAACATGACCTCAAGTGACCATAAGTACGCGTAGGATCTATATTACTTTATTCACTAAAAAGGTGACCCAGTACAAGTAAAAAAAAAAATGAATAAGTACAAGTTTCATGTTATGAACTTGTAATCTTTAAAAATTAAAAGTAGTTATTTATATTCATAATAATTTCTCCCTTTGTTTCAATAAGACATACGTTTATTTTATGTCTCAATTTTATTTTTCACTTTCAAAATTAAAAATACATATAAAATCAAGGAATCGAGTGTAAGAAAGAAAGTAAAAATAGGTACAAAATTCAAGTTGTAAATACAGTAACATAGTACATATTAATGGTAATATTTTTCAAATTGTGTGTATTAAGGACAAGTGTAAGAAGGCCCACTGCCACCTACCAGTTTTAATTTCCAACGGTTAGTATTGAACAGCAGTAACTGCAGCAGTGATAAATGATTTACCGTGTTTGGGCATTTGGTGCAATTGCATTCCCTACTCATAACTACTTGCAATGCCACAACAATTTCTACCATCGGCAGTTAAAGCCACTCGTATAACAAAAATTGGTGTTCTTCGTTATAAAATTCTAGTTAGATTACAAAAAAACTTTGAAAAAAAACCTTATTTTCTGGCGACTTTGTTTCTGGATTTTCGGGTATGCAAAAGGAAATCTGGAATTCGATTATTTGGGTTGCGGGGTATTTAATTTGGAAGAATAGAAATCAAAAGGTCTTCTCTAATGAATCGTGGGGTGCTTCAAAGATAATAAACAAAATTCAAGTGAAATCTTACGAATGGGTTAATAACCGCTCGAAGAGATGCAACCTCAGCTGGCATGAATGGTTATTGAATCCGCAAATTTCGGCAGCTCGAAGTAATACGTGTTTTGACCCTGGATAGTTCGAGTATTTATACATCATAAAGCCTGTATACTCTAGGCTCATATTATCATATTAGATTGTATATAGTCGTGGACTCGTAAGCCTGTTTACAGCCCATTGCTTCCCAATGCTTCTCTGTACATATTACTTATTTTCTATAATATTTCTGCTTTTCAAAAAAAAAAAAAAAAAAAAAAAAAACAACTTATCGTCATAGGTCTAACAACATGTTTTGCATATAATATAAGTTCAAAAATACTCTAAAACTAATTGCTGATAGAGAGAGGTTCCCCTAGACATATATTAACATACATTTGCTTATTTCATTTTCTGATGTGTGACACAGTTAACCGATTAGCTCTAACATATATTTCATTTTGTACCTATGTAGTCATTGTGACTAAATCTATATGTAATAAACAAGTAATGTCAGCTTAAAAGGTTAAGAGATGAATACATGATGATATGGTGTTTCTTTTTATTGAAGTAGGTAATAAATTGAAAGGGAGGTATCGAAATTTAAGCAAGGAGCAAATGAGTACTATGTTTCCAATTTTAACTTGCTTCTAAATGGTCAAAACTCAAAAGAAACTGGTAACATGACATGACCTCTCCATAAGTGTAATGGGCCATAGTAAATGCTTTTCTTGATGTTACCTCTGCTCATGTTTTGGAAGTTCTGGTCTTATAATCTGCAAGTTTTATCAATCTACTATTAGTAGTACCTTTCAAGTTTTAACCCAATTGTAGCTCCAATCGAGACCCATTTTTGATTGCCTCACAATATGCATTGAAGCCTTAAGAATTACTCCGTACTTTTTTTTTCTTTCAAAAATAACATAAACTCTTATAGAACGGAAAACGTTTTCGAAAAGAAAACGGATTTGTACAAGTGTTACAGATGATCAATTACTACCCCATCTATCTTAATATAACAAGGTTATAGACGAATTTGTGGTTATATTTAGTAGCTATGAGCATTATGATTCAACATACGTAAAACTTTGCAGATGAACATCTATGTCGAGATTGATTCCAGAAAGTATCGAAAGAAAAGTTTCCTCACATTTATACTTTATAATTAGGGGTAAGAAAACTCAAAACAGTTCTTGTAATAGCTGCTAGACCCAAGTTATGGTGGATTAGTTGATACACTCCGGTCTTTGGGCAGGTATATATGGCCCTCAAATGTCTCCTAAAATTGTACATATATGTAAGCTTATCGTGCATCATGATCACATTAGTATATAATTGATGCCAACTTGCCAAGTAATGAGTAATGACCATACCGAGGAAAAAAAGTTTAATAAATAAAACCAACATTCCATCCATTCACAATAAATGCTTCTTCATGACCACATGTCTCAACCAATTCATATTTTATTTATCCTTGTGACTATAAACAGGATATTCATGAATACAATCAGCCCATGGGCCCTTTTGGGCTTCACCGACAATGGGCCTATTACACTCCCATACCAAACTATTGCATTTGGGCCCACTCCCCATTCCCAACTGCAATACTCTTTCACCTTGTTTCACTCTTTCCTTACCTTCCATGTAAGCCAACTCATACCACAATGAAGAAGATGACTGATTCCCAAACCTATGCAACGTCATCAATGCAGCCTCTATTTCTTCATCTTTTAACTTCATCTTCCCCCCAATTTCATTAATCACTTGTTTCCCGGATGTTGGCAAACAGTAATGCTGAATCACTTTCCTAAAGTTCGGTACGTAAACTTCCTTCGATTTATCGAACCATTTCTTATTCATTATCGAATAACCGTATCGTAGTTTCTCTTCTAACGGAAGAACAAACGAACCAAGAACATGAAAATTTGATCTTAATAATTCTCCAGCTACATGTAGTACATCTTTTTTAAGAGTAACCCCCATGTTTCCTTCTGAATCTTCTTCACGAATAGCGGAATTATACGCTATATCGTCGTACGCACCTTGGGTCCTCACAGCGTAAAGTAATCGATATTTTGAATTTTTTTTAATTGATGTTTTGTTACTGATTAAAATGGCTGCACCACCTGCTCTAAAAAGGCAGTTAAGTACCATCATTGACCTGTTTTTCCCTGCGTACCAACCGTTCGATAAAATTTCAGTGCTAAGAATTACAACGTTTGAGTTTTTATAAACTTTTAAGAGGTCTTGCGCCATTATTACTGCTAATGCACTTGCGCTACACCCCATACCACTAATATTATAACTCTTTATGTCTTCACGCATGGAGTAATGGTTTATTATGATTGATGATAACGAAGGGGACGGGCAAGATCCGCTGCAATTAACGATGATTATGTCGATTTCAAGTGGTGAGATTTTGGTTTTGGATAAAAGGTCTTCGAAAACTGGGAAGAGAACTAGTTTAGCTTCTTCAATAGCTTCTTCATGAGTTGATCTTGGTGGGATGTAATGAAGAGGTGGAGGTATGCATGTCCTTTGACTTTGACCTGATGAAACCAAGACTTTTGACATGAAATCGACGCTTTGTTGATCGAGATTGTGGACGATGCGTGAATGTTCGAGGAAAGACGAAAATGGTACCCGCCACCAATTTGGTGGTTTTAGACATGAGTAGTCTACAAGATAGATTGATGAAGAAGAAGATATGGAGTATGTTTTGTAGATGGTATATGAGAATATTATAACCGATAGGGCTAAAAAGGTATGTTCTTGTTTTTGTTTGAGGAAAAAATATGAGATTAAACTGAGAATGATGCAAGACAAAATCTTTAAAGAAGGAGATAGGCTTATTTGAAAATGTTTTGGGAATCTAAGTTTGATAAAAGTTGAAGTAAAGGTGGCATGGTTAAACTTGACAAGATGTTCCATTTGTCTGTGAGACAAAAAATGAAGAGATAGTGAAGATGATGATGATGATGATGATGAGTTGAAGTCAAATTATATAGACTAATACTTGTGTGAAATTGACATGGGGTAAATAAAGATGTTAATGTATGGGTTGGATACTGGTTTAAGTTAAAAGACGATTCTAGTAGTGTATTGGAAAAGAATTTTGAAAACGTTGCAAAAAAAAAAAAAAAAATTAACGCTGAAAATGGGAAAAGGGTGACTAGATAACAATAACATGCATTAAAAAATAGTATGTCTGCAAATCAAAGAAAGTTGGTAGCTTCTTACATTAATAAATGCATGAGGTGAAGTCAAACTGTGTAGCAGCATTCATTCATGAAGATTTAAACGATCTGGGTAATTGGGCTTCTCTGTTTCTGCATTTTCTTTTGTTTTCATATTTCCAACACGTATTACAGCATCTTTCAATGAAGAATTCAATTTGAAATCCAAAAAAATATTTAGTTCAAATGATGCATTTGTTTTCAATATTAAAAGTAATGATTTTGATCTTATATTGAATATGAATAAATGTTTGATACAATTGAATTGAATGAATTACAAAAAAGCTAAGTGTTCTACTTATACAATCTTGAGCTAACAGCTACTTCTATATACGGTTAGGCTCCATAAGTTATTTTGGAACCACCTTTAGACCATTTGTAATGGTTAGCGGTGTCACTTGTGGTGTCACTTGCCTTTTTGTACTTTTTGGATGAGTATGACGTGTTTCTTTGTTGAATGAAGTATTGGTGGTGTTACTTTTTGGTGTTAGTTAGGAGTATTGTGATAATGTGTTAAAATATAATTGGGTTAAGTATTAAATAGAGATATAAATAATATTTTTAAAATAATAAAAAATAATAAATAGCAAGAAACGGGTGTTTCTTTTGGTGTTTCTTTCCAACAAATGCCAAAGTGACGGGGTGGAGTAACGCATGGATACGGGCCAAAAATGGCATTTGTTGGTGACTTGGCAGAAAGTAACGGGGTCACTTACCTGTAGTGACCCGAACATTTCCATGTTTATATATTAAATGAAAACTATATTTACATGATTAAATGTTTTCAACATGTTAAGCCATCAAACTTGTTAAGACTTGATTAACTGAAACGGATTTAGTGTTAACGTTTGACCACCCAGTTTGTCCGATGATTCACAAACGTTATAACTTGTATATGATATGATATTATATATATGAACATATATATATATATATGTTTAACATGATGAAATGATAATTAAGTATCTCATTATGTATCTTAACAATGAACTTTATACATAAAACAAGACTACTAACTTAAGAAATTCAAAACGATATTTATACATAACGATTATCGTTGTAATAACGTCTTAATATTTATATATCATATTAAGATATATTAGTACATCATGTTATCATGATAATGTAACAATTTAACATCTCATTAGATATAATAACAATGGGATTAATTACATTTAACGAAATCGTTAACTTTAAGGTTCCGAAACAACATGTACATGTAATGATTAACGATGACTTAACGACTCAGTTAAAATGTATATATATGTATTGTATTAATATGTATTGGTATACTTTTGAAAGCCTTAAGGACACATATCAAAGTACTTCTACTTAACAAAAATGCTTACAATTACATTCTCATTCATTTTCATCGACAATTCTACTCGTATGCAACCGTATTCGTATTCGTACAATACCTAGCTCCTAAATGTACATACTATTGGTATATACACTTCAATGATCAGCTCTTAGCAGCCCTTAATGAGTCATCAAATATGTGGGAACCATCATTTGACAACTACATGAAATATCTCACAAAATTACAAACTAATGGAGCCTATATGGAGACTTGAAATTCACGTGAATGGGCATCACCACAAACACATTCTCATTTCAATTTTCTTGCATCAAATTACTCTCTCTCAAGTTTTCTCTTGGTGTTCTAAGTGTTCTTCATCATCTTCATCAAAATCTAGCTCAATCTAGCTCATAAATTCTAACTTAGATCAACATACAAAACAACTACTCAAGAAAACTTCAAGAATACTTTCAAGTTTGAGAGTCTACTTTCAAGCTTTCTAATCCATTCCAAGTAATCATCTAAGGTCAATAAATCTTTGTTATTTACAGTAGGTTATCTTTCTTATTCGAGGTAATATTCATATTCAAACTTCGATTCGATTTCTATAACTATAAACTATCTTAATTCGAGTAATAATCTTACTTGAAATTGTTTTCGTGTCATGATTCTGCTTCAAGAACTTCCAAGCCATCAAAGATCCTTTGAAGCTCTAGATCATTTCTTGTCATTTCCAGTAGGTTTACCTACTATACTTGAGGTAATGATGATGTTCATAACATCATTCGATTCATATATATAACTATCTTATTCGAAGATTTAAACATGTAATCACTAGAACATAGTTTAGTTAATTCTAAACTTGTTCGCAAACAAAGTTAATCCTTCTAACTTAACTTTTAAAATCAAATAAACACATGTTCTATATCTATATGATATGCTAACTTAATGATTTAAAAATTGGAAACACGAAGAACACCGTAAAACCGGACATACGTTGTTGTAGTGAAACCGGGGGCTGTTTTGGGTTGAATAATTAAAAACTATGATAACCTTTGATTTAAAAGTTGTACTTCTGAGAAAATGATATTTCATATGAACATGTAACTATATCCAAAAATCATGGTTAAACTCAAAGAAAAAGTATGTTTTTCAAAATAGTCATCTAGACGTCGTTCTTTCGACTGAAATGACTACCTCCTAAAAAAATGACTTGTAACTTGTATTTCCGACTATAAACTTATACTTTTTTTTGTTTAGTTTCATAAATTTCAGTTCATTATGAAACCATAGCAACTTGATTCACTCAAAACGGATTTGAAACGAAGAAATTATGGGTAAAACAAAATTGGATATTTTTGTTTGTTTTAGCTACGTGAAACTTTGTAACAAATCTATATTAACCATAACTTAACTAACTTATATTGTATTATACATGTATTCTAACATATATTACGTAATCTTGATAGACCATAGACATGTATGCAATGTTATGACATATCATATCGACGTCATCTATATATATTATTTGGAATAACCATAGACACTCTATATGCGGTAATGCTCGAGTTAGCTATACATGGTTGAGGTTGATTCCAAAATAATATATAAACTTTAAGTTGTGATCGAGTCTGAGACTTGCATACACTGGATCGTGGATTGATTCGAGATATTATATATTGATTTATTTCTGTACTACTAACTGTGGACAATTAATTGTGGACTACTAACGTTGGACTGTTAACTTAACAAACTTAAATCGTTAAAACGTAATAAAATATGTTGTAAATATATTTCGATCATACTTTGATATATATATATATATATATATATATATATATATATATATATATATATATATATATATATATATATATATATATATATATTTGTTATATGTTCGTGAATCGACCCGTGGCCAAGTCTTATTTTTCCGACAAAGTGAAAATCCGTAAAAGTGAGTTATAGTCCCATTTTTTTAAAATCTAATATTTTTGGGATGAGAATACATGCAGTTTTATAAATGTTTTTCAAAATAGACACAAGTACGCGAAACTACATTCTATGGTTGAATGATCGAAATCGAATATGCCCCTTTTTTGCTTGGTAGCCTAAGAATTAGGGAACTGGCCCCTAATTGACGCGAATCCTAAAGATAGATCTGTTGGGCCCAACAAGCCCTATCCATTGTTGCAGATCCTTTAGTACTTCAAAATTATCATGTCCGAAGGATGTCCCGGAATGATGAGGATATTCTATATGCATCTTGTTAATGTCGCTTACCAGGTGTTCACCATATGAATGATTTTTATGCAGATTGCTATATGCATGCATGTTGTTTATGAGAAATGGAAATATGAAATCTTGTGGTCTATTATTACGATTTGATAAATATATAGATTAAAACTATAACTCACCAACATTTTTTGTTGACGTTTTAAGCATGTTTATTCTCAGGTGATTGTTAAGAGCTTCCGCTGTTGCATGCTAAATAAAGATAAGAATTGGAGTCTGCATGCTTGTATATTATTGTTAAAAACTGCATTCGGAGAATTAAATCGATGTGTAATATTATTGTAAACCATTATGTAATGGTCGTGTGTAAAACGTTATATTTTAGATTATCATTACTTGATAATCTACGTTATGTTTTTAAACCTTTATCGACAAAATAAAGGTTATGGTTTGTTTTTAAAATCGAATGCAGTCTTTGAAAAACGTCTCATATAGAGGTCAAAACCTCGCAACGAAATCAATTAATATGAAACGTTTATAATCGATATGAACGGGACATTTCATTACCCCCGTTACGAATGGTCTTATGGAAATGGCAATATCCAGACTTGGAACCGTTTTGTTGTCTTTATGGCTGACTTGGACTTGACAGCTTGTGATAACTCTAAAGGGAAAGGATGAGAATTATTTCTCTGATCCTAGAGTCAACATACTCAAAAAGGAATACTTCCAAGTCCGGGTTAGTTTATGCATTCTTTTAACACTCCCCCTCAAGTTGAATAGTGGGGTTTCCAATATTTAGGGATGTCATCGGGTCGGGTTTGGGTCGGGTTTAGGTAATCCCAGACCCGAACCCGTTTAAGAAACCCCGCTCCAAATCCAGCCCGAAACTAGTCGGGTCCTCATTTACTTACATACTATCGGGTTTCGGGTTTCCCCACGGGTAAACGGGTATACCCGATTAGTCATTATATATCTATTTTTCAATAAGTTACTAAATCAAAATATCGAAAAAATAACTTAACTACTTCATGTTTAAAGTATTATAAAATATCACATACAAGAAGTTGATTGAAAAGTTTCTAAAATACTCAAATACACAAAGTATATAAAATATCACATCTCAATATATTGAATAAAATTATACTTGTTCAAAATAAATAAGAGAAATCTTTCATACAATAACAGTGTAATACTAACACTAAAATTTTACATATAAATTATTATTAAAATTCCTCGGGTTGGGTATACGGGTATGCGGGTCGGGTATACAGGTCGGGTAAACGGGTTTGTATCCAAAACCATACCCGAACCCGAACCCGAACCCGGAAAGTTGTTTGTAACCATCCCCATACCCGGTCCATGACCCGACGGACTCATGTGGCGGAAAACCAATTTCTGTCAATAAATTCTTGAACAGGATTTTCTGAGATGGCTATTGCTGCTTCATTATCGCAAAAGATTTGAATGGCTTCATGTGGCGAAAAACCAATTTCTGTCAATAATTTCTTGATCTATAGCGCTTCAACAACCCTTTTGCTATTCTCCTAAATTCATACTTGGCACTTGAAAGAGATACAACTTTTTGTTTCTTACTTTTCCATGCCACCAGATTACCTCCAACAAGTGTGAAGAATCCGGATGTAGATTTTCTATCCCCTTTTTCTCCAGCCCAACTTGCATTGGTATATATTTGAGTCTTTAGGTGTCCATGTCTTTTAAAAACAACTCCATGATCTGCTGTCTTCTTCAAGTATCTGATGATTCTCATGACAGCTTCCATATGGTGAACTTGTGGTTGATGCATGAATTGACTCACAACTCCAACTGCATGTGCTATATCGGGTCGAGTGTGAGCAAGATAAATGAGTTTTCCCACCATCCTTTGGTATTGCCCTTTATCAGCAAGATCAGCTTCATCTTCCATATATAGCTTCTGGTTTGGAATCATTGGAGTATCAGCTGGTTTGCAATCAATCATACCTGTTTTTGCAAGAAAATCAAGAACATACTTCTTTTAACAGATAAATATTCCCTGTTGGGATCGTAATACCGCAATCCCCAAAAAATACTTAAGTCTACCCAAATCTTTCATTTCAAAGTCTTTAAATAAGTTCATTTTTAAGTTAGAAATTTCCTCTTTATCATTTCCTGTTATTATCATATCATCAACATAAATGATTAAGCATGTAATTAAATTTCCTTCCATTTAAAAAAGAGAGTATGATCTGAGTTGCTTTGTTTAAAATCATATTTTTTTCATAAATAGTGTAAATCTCCCAAACCAAGCCCGTGGCGATTGTTTTAGCCCATATAAAGCCTTTTTAAGTCAACAAACTTCCATGTTTTTAAAGTTGTCGGTGAATCCAGGTGGTGCTTCCATATAGACTTCCTCTTTTAATTCGCCATGGAGAAAAGCATTCTTCACATCAAATTGATGAAGTGGCCAATCTTCGTTTGCAGCGATAGAGTAGAGAACTCTAATAGTATCAATCTTTGCAACTGGTGAGAAGGTTTCGGAGTAATCAATCCCGTATGTCTGAGTGTCCCCTTTTGCAACCAGTCTAGCTTTGTGTCTTTCAATAGTTCCATCTGGTTTTTATTTTATCGTAAATACCCATCGACATCCCACTGGTTTCTTTCCATGAGGCATGACACATTTTTCCCACGTGTTATTATCATTCAAAGCTTTCATTTCCACCTCCATTGCGTTTTTCCAGTTTTTTGATTTTAGAGCTTGTTCAACGGAGGTTGGAATATTTTCGGAGTAGATTTCGGAGTTAAATTTATGAGCTTCTTTTGACAGATTTCCCTGTGCTATATTAGCCATAGGATATCTGGATCTTTGAGGTTCTTTTTCTGGAGAGTATCTCTTTGGTGGTTGATAATGCTAAAAACGAACATATATTTCATAGCATTATTCCTTAAGAAAGACAAGCTTTTAGTTGCAATTGTTCTATTTACAAGTGATATTCGTTTAAATAATAAAAGGTGAAGACAAAAGACAGATTCGACGATTTGAAGACGCAAACGACCAAAAAGCTCAAAAGAACAAAAGACAATCAAAAAGGTTCCAATTATTGATAAGAAACGTCTCGAAATCACAAGAGTACAAGATTCAAAACGCAAAGTACAAGATATTAAATTGTACGCGAGGACGTTCGAAAATCCGGAACCGGGACTAGAGTCAACTCTTAACGCTCGACGCAACGGACTAAAAATTACAAGTTAACTATGTATATAAATATAATATAATATATAATTAATTATATTAATTATATATATATTATATATATATATTAAAAACTGTCGGCAGCCAGAAACTCCAAGGGTGTGAATTGAAAATACCTCTCCGCGACTCGCGGAGTTTGAAGGGCTTTTTGCCGCGAGTCGCGGAGCCCCAAATTTCACTTCTGGCTATAAAGCCAACCGAATTCTGATCGAATTTATCACATATTTTTTCTTCTCATTCATACGAAGTAATATATATTTATATTTATAATTTATATTTTAATTTTAATTCTAATAATAAGGGTATGTTAGCGAATGTTGTAAGGGTGTAAGTCGAAATTCTGTCCGTGTAACGCTACGCTATTTTTAATCATTGTAAGTTATGTTCAACCTTTTTATATTAATGTCTCGTAGCTAAGTTATTATTATGCTTATTTAAAACGAAGTAATCATGATGTTGGGCTAATTACTAAAATTGGGTAATTGGGCTTTGTACCATAATTGGGGTTTGGACAAAAGAACGACACTTGTGGAAACTAGACTATGGGCTATTAATGGGCTTTATATTTGTTTAACTAAATGAAAGTTTGTTAATGTTAATATAAAGATTTACAATTGGGCGTCCCTATAAATTACCATATACACTCGATCGGACACGATGGGCGGGGTATTTATATGTACGAATAATCGTTCATTTAACCGGACACGGGAATGGATTAATAGCCATTAGAATAATTAAAACAGGGGTGAAATTACATTCAAGGGTAATTGGTGTAATTGTTAACAAAGTAGTAAAACCTTGGTTTACACGCAGTCGATAGCCTGGTGTATTCATTAAACAAAGTATTAAAACCTTGTTACAATTCGAATCCCCAATTAGTTGGAATATTTATCTTCGGGTATAATAATAATTTGACAAGGACACTTGCAATTTATATTTATGACTGATGGACTGTTATGGACAAAAACCAGACGGACATATTGAATAATCCAGGACAAAGGACAATTAACCCATGGGCATAAAACTAAAACCAACACGTCAAACATCATGATTACGGAAGTTTAAATAAGCATAATTCTTTTATATCATATTTTATTTCCTTTATTTTATATTTAATTGCACTTCTAATTATCGCACTTTTATTTATTGTTATTTCATTTTATCGCACTTTTAATTATCGTACTTTTTAATTATCGCAATTTAATTTTTATCGCATTTTTATTATTCGCAATTTCATTATCGTTATTTACTTTACGCTTTAATTTAAAGTCTTGTATTTATTTTATATTTTACATTAGGTTTTAACTGCGACTAAAGTTTTAAAATCGACAAACCGGTCATTAAACGGTAAAAACCCCTCTTTATAATAATAATATTACTTATATATATATTTGTATTTTTATAAAAGTAAACTAATATAGCGTTGAGCTTTGCTTAAAGATCTCCCTGTGGAACGAACCGGACTTACTAAAAACTACACTACTGTACGATTAGGTACACTGCCTATAAGTGTTGTAGCAAGGTTTAAGTATATCCATTCTATAAATAAATAAATATCTTGTGTAAAATTGTATCGTATTTAATAGTATTTTCCTGCTAAAATTTAATAGTATTTTATACCCCTCTGCTTTGACATCAAGTATTTTTGGCGCCGCTGCCGGGGAGCTATCTTAAAAGCCGCAAGCGCAACGCTAATATAAAAAAAAAAAAAAAAGATTTTTATCTACTTTTATTAAAAGTCGTTTTTGTAAAAATTACGTTTTAATTATTCAAAAATATAAAAAGAAAAACAAAAATATAAGTATTTTTAGGATTTTGTTAAATATTTAAGTTTTATAAGTTTCTTTATCTTTATTTTAATTTATAAAAATATAAATTTTATTAAAAATCGTTTATTTAAACTAAAAACAGAAAAAAGAAAATAAAATAAAAAAAAAAAAAATAAAGAAAAACGCGTAAAAAGTGAAACCTGTCAACTGTTTTTCTGAACCCCGCGACTCGCGGGGTTTTCCTCTTTAATTGCCGCGACTCGCGGAGGGTTTCTGACACACGGACAAAACCCTAATCAAGCATTGATTACGGGGTTTTAATTATTATTATTATTATTTAACTTAATTATTATTATTATTATTATTAATTTTAGTTTTATTTTTACTTTTTACTTTATATTTATGTATTTTGTTTAATTAGTTTTATTAAAATTGTAAAATTAGTAGTTTTAATTAAATAAATAATATAAAAATAATATTTTTATAAAAATTGTACTTTTTACAACTTTTTGTATATTTTTATAATTTTGTCCCTTTTTAATCGTTGTAGCGTAACTTTTGTATTTTTTAGCTCATAATTAATTTTAAACTTAGTTTTTGCGATAGTTATTTTTACTCCTATATTTTTAGGCTTTGCCGTAGAATTCCTTAAGTGCTTTTTCTTTAGACTAAGATTTAGGTGCTTTAGAATTTTGCGACGCCTTTTTAAGTTTTAGTTTCTTTTTAAGTTATTTCCATTTGGGATTTAGTTTTTCCTGTAAGCTTTAATATTTTTAGACACCTTTTACTATGTATCAATTATCATTCCAATTAGTAATTTCAATTTGCGATTATAATTTTAAGTTAGTTGTAGTAATAAGGTTAAATTAGTTAAGTATTTTTAAGTTGTTATAAGTTTCTTTTATTTTTCCGTCACCTTTTATTTTTCAACCATTTTTTTCTTTTTCGACCTTTTGCGACGAACTCTTTTTCTTTCTTATTTCTCGCCATTCTAGTTTTTAGGACTTAGAATTTATTCTACTTCTTATCTAAATTTCTTAAAATTACGAAAATTTATTTTAAGTGGTTAAATTAATAGACATCAAAATTTTCTGGTTCGTAGTAATAGTTGGATTTGTACGTGGACCGGGTTATTGGAGCCAAACAGTCCTCAATTATATTGAGACCAAACGAATCCTGCCCATCTGCTGCATCTTTTGGCTATTCGAAACGTGGGCAAAATCAGAAAAGTCTATTGATTGGATAACTTATTATAATTTTTCTTTCCTTTTAAAAACTAATAGGATATTCAGTGAATGCACCGAGCAAGACGTTCATCACCTTTTGTACGTTCACCACCTGTAACTCGATCAAGACATCGTTTAACAAATATAACCGCCGTTGATTTTTCTTTAGAATCGTCATCCAGTCGACCAAGTACTTCAGTTCAAATTTCCGATAATCCATTTTTTGAACCCGACCTCACAATTGAGAATCCAGAAAATATTCAGGAACGGTTCGTAGATCCTGAACCATTAAACTTTCCTCCGGAACCACCAATCATTCAAACAGAGATTGTTGAGGAACGAACTATTAAATCAGAATCATCTAGTGATACCGATTCAACAAATTCAATTATGGAGAATCTGGAACCTTTAAGTATGGAAGACCGAATGAGAGCTAAACGCACTGGCCAAGGTCACGCAATTACTCATCCAGACATTAATGCGCCAGATTATGAAATCAAAGGACAAATTCTACACATGGTGACTAATCAATGCCAATTTAGTGGTGCGCCAAAGGAAGATCCAAATGAACATCTACGTACCTTTAATAGGATCTGCACACTATTTAAAATCCGAGAAGTGGAGGATGAACAGATATATCTCATGTTATTTCCCTGGACTTTAAAGGGAGAAGCCAAAGATTGGTTGGAATCGTTACCTGAAGGGGCGATCGATACATGGGATGTTTTAATTGACAAATTTCTTAAACAATTCTTTCCCGCATCTAAAGCCGTAAGACTTCAAGCAGAAATTGTTACGTTCACACAGAAACCAAATGAAACTCTATATGAGGCATGGACAAGATATGGGAAGTTATTAAGAGGATGTCCGCAACATGGTTTAGACACCTGTCAAATAGTACAAATATTCTACCAAGGATGCGACATCACTACAAGAAAAGACATAGATATAGCAGCTGGTGGTTCTATTATGAAGAAAACCGAAACTGATGCTTACAAAATTATTGATAACACTGCTTCCCACTCACATGAGTGGCACCAAGAAAAAGATATCATTAGATCATCTAAAGCAGCTAGAGCCGATTCTAGCCATGACTTAGATTCTATTTCCGCAAAGATAGATGCTTTCGAGAGACGAATGGAAAAGATGACTAAGGATATTCATGCTATACGATTTAGTTGTGAGCAGTGTGGAGGACCACATTTGACAAAAGATTGTCTCAGTATTGAATTAACAATGGAACAAAGAGAGAATATTTCATACATCAACCAAAGGCCTGGAAATAATTATCAGAATAATTATCAACCGCCAAGACCGATTTACAATCAAAACCAGAATTATAACCGAAATATTCCATACAACAACCAACAAGGTCCTAGCAATCAACAAGTATCCAATAATACTTACAATCAGCAAAGACCGAATTTTCAAAACAAACCACCACAACAAACCGATGATAAAAAGCCAAATTTAGAAGATATGATGACGAAGCTAGTTGAAACTCAAACGCAGTTTTTCACATCTCAAAAACAAACCAATGAACAAAATGCTCAAGCATTTAGAAATCAACAAGCTTCTATTCAAAATCTGGAACAAGAAGTAAGTAACCTAGCAAGGTTAATAGGTGAAAGAAAACCGGGAAGTCTACCTAGCGATACAAATGCTAACCCCCGGAATGAAACAGCTAAAGCTATTACCACAAGAAGTGGTACAACACTTAAACCACCTGAAATACCTGTAACTTCTGATGAAACTATTCCTACTCCACAAGAACCACAACCTGATCAAGATAAGAAAAAAGAACCGGTAGTTGAAAAGGTTAATGAAGATAACACAGTTAAGGATAAACCTTATGTTAAACCATACCAACCACCACTTCCTTACCCGAGTAAAATGAAGAAAGAAAAACTTGAAGCCGAGCAATCCAAATTCTTGGATATGTTTAAACAGATAAATGTAAATCTTCCTTTCATTGATGTGATTTCAGGAATGCCAAGGTATGCTAAATTCTTGAAAGATCTAATCACGAATAGAAAGAAAATGGAAGAACTCTCGGCTGTAACTATGAATGCAAATTGTTCAGCAGTGCTGTTGAATAAGATACCAGAAAAACTATCTGATCCAGGAAGTTTCACAATTCCATGTTTTCTGGGTAGTCTTAGTTCAATAGAAGCATTGGCAGACTTAGGTGCTAGTATAAATCTAATGCCGTATTCACTATACGCTAAACTAGACCTTGGAGAATTGAAACCAACCAGAATAAGCATACAACTAGCCGATAGATCAATAAAATATCCTAGAGGGATAATGGAGAACATGCTAGTTAAAGTTGGTACTTTAGTATTTCCAGTAGATTTTGTTGTTTTGGACATGGAAGAAGATTCTCAAGTTCCTCTTATATTAGGAAGACCATTCTTAAACACGGCTAAAGCAATGATAGACGTGTTCGGTAAGAAACTGACCCTAAGTATAGAGGATGAGAGTGTTACCTTTTCAGTTGATAGAGCAATGCAACAACCACAATCTGCAGATGATACATGTTATTATATTCAAACTATAGATGCACATGCAGAATTATTAGAAGAATTTCCAGAATTACAAGGAACAGGAGAATGTTCCTTAGGAGAAGGAAATGAACCAATTGATGAAGCTGAAATGTTAGCTACACTTATAGCTAATGGATATGAACCAACAACAGAAGAAATTCAAATGCTAAAAGAAGAAGACAGATATCGATATAAATCATCGATAGAAGAACCTCCGAAATTAGAGTTAAAGCCACTTCCAAACCATTTGGAATACGCTTATTTACATGGTGAATCTGAATTACCTGTAATAATATCGTCTTCTCTTACTGAAAATGAAAAATCACAACTCATTTCTGTGTTGAAAGCTCATAAACCAGCCATTGCATGGAAGATTCATGATATTAAAGGAATAAGTCCTTCGTATTGCACACATAAAATCCTTATGGAAGAAGGTCATAAAACGTATGTGCAACGCCAACGAAGACTAAATCCTAATATGCAAGATGTAGTTAAGAAAGAGATTATTAAACTGCTAGATGCAGGTTTGATATATCCAATTTCTGATAGCCCATGGGTAAGCCCAGTTCAATGCGTGCCGAAGAAGGGTGGCATGACTGTTATTACAAATGAGAAAAATGAGCTTATTCCTACTAGGACTGTAACAGGATGGCGTGTATGTATTGATTATAGAAAATTAAATGACGCCACCAGAAAAGATCACTTTCCCTTACCTTTCATAGATCAAATGTTGGAAAGATTAGCCGGAAATAGTTACTATTGTTTTCTAGATGGATTTTCCGGATATTTTCAAATTCCAATAGCACCCGAGGACCAAGAGAAAACCACATTCACGTGCCCTTATGGTACTTTTGCTTACAAAAGAATGCCATTTGGACTTTGCAACGCCCCTGCAACCTTTCAAAGGTGTATGATGGCGATTTTTCACGACATGATAGAAGAATGCATGGAAGTATTCATGGATGACTTTTCAGTCTTCGGGGATACATTTAAATCATGTCTAGTTAATCTGGAACGAATGCTAATTAGATGCGAAAAATCAAATCTAGTACTTAATTGGGAGAAATGCCATTTCATGGTTAAAGAAGGCATCGTTCTTGGACATAAAATTTCAAAAGATGGAATTGAAGTGGATAGAGCTAAAGTAGATGTAATTGCTAAACTTCCACATCCCACAAATGTTAGAGGAGTTAGGAGTTTTCTAGGGCATGCCGGTTTTTACCGATGTTTCATAAAAGATTTTTCTAAAATTGCCACTCCTATGAATAAACTCCTAGAAAAGGATGCGCCATTCATCTTTTCAGATGAATGTATCAAATCTTTTAATATTCTTAAAGAAAAACTCACTAATGCACCGATCATGATAACCCCAAATTGGAATCTACCATTTGAACTAATGTGCGATGCAAGTGATTTTGCAATGGGAGCCATTTTAGGACAAAGGATTGAAAAACGATTTCAACCTATATATTATGCTAGTAAGACGTTACAAGGAGCACAAACGAACTATACAACTACCGAAAAAGAACTCCTTGCTATTGTCTTTGCTTTTGACAAATTTCGATCATATCTCGTTCTAGCAAAAACGGTGGTCTATACCGACCATTCTGCTCTTAAATACCTATTTTCAAAACAAGATGCTAAACCAAGATTAATCCGTTGGATCTTACTCTTACAAGAGTTTGATATTGAAATCCGAGATAAAAAAGGAGCAGAAAATCTCGCCGCTGATCATCTTTCTCGTCTTGAAAATCCCGAATTAGAAGTTCTGAATGAATCGGCCATACAAGACAACTTTCCTGATGAATATCTATTGAAGATAGATTATAAAGAAATCCCATGGTTTGCAGACTATGCAAACTACTTAGTTTGTGGATTCCTTGAAAAAGGATTATCGTACCAAAGACGAAAGAAATTCTTCAGTGATATAAAACACTATTTCTGGGAAGATCCACATCTGTTTAAAAGTTGTCCCGATGGAATAATACGCCGATGTGTATTTGGAGATGAAGCTAGTAAAATTTTAAACCATTGTCACACAGGACCAACAGGAGGGCATTATGGGCCTCAACTAACAGCAAGAAAAGTTTATGAAGCTGGATTCTATTGGCCTACAATTTACAAAGACGTACACCTTCTTTGCAAATCCTGTGATGCATGTCAAAGGGCCGGAAAAATAAGTCAACGTGATGAAATGCCACAAAATGTCATCCAAGTATGTGAAGTATTTGACATTTGGGGTATTGACTTTATGGGTCCATTTCCAAAATCTCATAATAATCTGTATATACTCGTAGCCATTGATTATGTATCTAAATGGGCGGAAGCACAAGCTCTCCCAACTAACGATGCACGAGTTGTAGTCAACTTTTTAAAACGTCTTTTTGCAAGGTTTGGAACACCGAAAGCTTTAATAAGTGATCGGGGTACTCATTTCTGTAATAATCAACTTGAGAAAGTTCTTAAAAGATATGGAGTAACTCATAAAATCTCCACTGCATATCATCCACAAACAAGTGGACAAGTTGAAAATACCAACCGAGCTTTAAAACGTATTCTAGAGAAAACCGTAGGATCAAATCCGAAGGAATGGTCCATTAAATTGGAGGATGCACTCTGGGCTTTTAGAACAGCCTACAAAACTCCAATTGGAACCACACCTTTTAGACTTGTTTATGGAAAAGCATGTCATCTTCCAGTAGAAATTGAACACAAAGCATTTTGGGCTTTGAAGACATGTAATCTTGATTTACATGAAGCCGGACGTCTACGATTAAGTCAACTAAACGAATTAGAAGAATTAAGACATGAAGCATACGAGAATTCGTTAATCTATAAAGAAAGAACGAAGAAATGGCATGATAAAAGAATCAGAAGTTCAAAAGAATTTAAAGAAGGAGACAGAGTTCTTCTTTTCAATTCACGATTCAAGCTATTTCCTGGAAAATTGAAATCAAGATGGTCTGGACCATTCATAGTCAAAAGAGTTTTCCCATACGGAACGATAGAATTGATAAATTCAAATGGGATTGAATTTAAAGTTAATGGTCACAGAGTTAAACATTACATACATGGTCCGATGGAGGTCGACAACGAAGTTAATCACAATTTCGATGCCACAGCTAACTAAGTGTGAGGAGAATCAAGTCTTTAAAGGATAATATATATTTCTGTTAGAGTTAGATTGTCTGTTTTCGTGTAGTTCTCGAAAATGGAACACGTATGGTCTTTCCCTAGCAGACCCTAAAGAACTAGTCTTCTCCCCCCATTCTGAATTTTTATTTTTTTTAGGTTTTTACGAAATGAAGACTGCCTGTGAACTAAACCATGGTCTAATGCTACACGCTTTGATCACTAAACGTAATAATGACATACTCCCGAGTGAAATAGTATCAGTAATCAGAGAAAGAATGGACGGAGTTAGAAAAGGATCCAGATGCGAAGATAATAAGTTACAATTTGGTAAAGGAAAATCAAAATCCGCAGCGAAAAGAAGAGCACGACACCTAGAAAAATGTCACAAATGCGGAAAATGGTCACATGGAGGTAAATGTTCAAATAATCAAACCTATTCAAATACCGAATTTGTTACTTTATGCAGAGACGGACCGTTCATATGTTTAGAAGAAAAGACAATGAATGCTCGAGGTTACGCCTATGCAGCCATGGAAAACCAATTAAATCGACTATCTTATGAATATAATAGATCATATAACTAAGAAATCTATTTCACAGGTATGTCTGTACAGTTTTTATTTTTATTTTTATTTTTAACCTTTTGATAATAAACGCTAATTTGTTCGCTAAAAAGTATTAAATTGGTATTAAATAAAATTAGGTTTGGCGACCGAAATTATTGATATCGTTCAAAAAATTTATTACATCACTGCGAAATTTAACGTTTATTCTTAAGGTATAAATATCTTTAAACAATCAAACCAAAATATTTCAAAAATTCGTCATGAGTTAAATTAGGTCTTGAAACCGAAATTACTTTACCGAAAAGAGGGGCGCATATTTTTGATAATATTTGATTGATTAAAGTGGGATAAAAAGACAAAAAGATTTTTAATTTTATTATGTTTTTAATCTTAATATTTAAATCTTAAATTAATATTGTAAACTTTGTAAAAACAATATTTTTAAAATTGTAAATATTTGAAAAATTAATATAAGTTTGGTATGAATTTATAAATTTTTAAATTAAGTTTGGTGTGAATTTTTAATTTTTAAAATATTAATTTTTAATTTTATGCATTTTAAATTTTGAGTTTGGTGTGAATTTTTAATATTAATTTTGAATTTTATATTTAAGTTGTGTGAATTTAAAAACAAAAATTTACTTTATCTCATTAAGTTAAAAATATGATTTTTAAAATTCGTCGTAAGTTGAAGACTAGGTCTTTGAACCGAAATTGCTTTACCCGAGGGAGGGACGAGAACTTTTATTATCAATATTTTTAATCTTGTTGATTTAAAGTATGCCAAAAACATTAAAAAACCCAAAAATCTTAGCTTTTAAAACAATCGCTACAAAAAGACAAATTTTAAAATTTTGTCGAGGGACGGACTAGGACATCGATCCGAAACGACCTCGTCCTAAATAACAAGGGAAACAAAATTTTAAAATTAATTTCTTAATTGTTTTATAAGTTAAAGATTATAAAAAAAAAAAAAAAAAAAAAAAAAAAAAGGTAAACTCCGCGACTCGCGGAGTTTTCAGTGCAAACCTCCGCGACTCGCGGAGGGTACAAAACCCAGAAAAAAAATAAAAGAGCTGCTCGATCAGTTTACCTCCCCCACACAAAAACAACCCGAACAAACTGCGAAAAAGAACCCGAAAATACACCCAAAAACACCCCAAAAATCTCAATTTTTAACCGTTAATCACCAAATTTTTTGCTAAAATCATGTTGAGAAGGATGATATCTAGGAACTACTCAAGAAAAACGGTAAATTTCTACACCTAAACACCATTTAATTCGAATTTTAGTGTTCTTGAGCTAATTTTTACCCAATTTGATTTTGATGCTTTTTAGTGTAATTAGACTTAAATTGTTTATGTATTATGCTTGTATAACCTAGATTGATGCTGATTAACATGATTAGAAGCCTTAAACTTCAAATTTTGAATAATCTAGGGTTTGTGTTCTTGAGCAATTTGGGGCTTTTTGATATAAACAGGTTATGGCCGATTTTTGTCATGAATTGTTACTAAATTGAGTAGTGTAACATGTCTAGGTAGTTAAATGATCCAAACTTTGAGCCTAAACATGATTTTGAGAATTAAAGTGGACTTTTTCAAGTCCAAAATTCATGAACTTGATTTTTGAAAGATAATGCCATTTGAGACTTGTTTATTTGCTAGTAATGATTATTTTGACATGTTATTTGAGTTGAATGCTTATGAACTTGGCGAAAATTTTCATATATGCTTATTTGAAAAAGTGTAGATTTGATAAAAATGTGAAAATAAGCTTAAGTTTGATATAAATTGATAATGTCATTGTAATTATTTTGATTGATGATTTTGCTGACACTAATGCATATTTGGATGCACAAAATTTGTGTTTGATGTGTTTTGCAGAATGAAAGGGGTGAATCTTCATCCCAAGCCCGCCATGCTCCTGCCGAGAACTTGGAACAACAGGAGGTAGATAACTACTACAAGCAGGATGTACCTCATCCAGTCATGACCTTTTCAGATATGCACTTGGAACAGTTGCACCCGAACCTGCGATTTGACAGACTTTGGATAGATTATCCAAAATATCAACGGGGTTTGCATACTCTTCATTCCAAGGTTGTTGAGGTACCGAGGGTCATAGAATGGGGACCCTTAGAAGCTGTAGAATTGGCCGGGCCAATTAGGGAATTACTGGTACAGAGGTATGGTAATTCTTCTTTTAATGACTGGATATGTTTATTCACCATACGCAGACCTGTATATAAAGTATGGTGTGAAGAGTTGTTATGTAGTATAGAGTTGAATGATCGGGTAGCTAGTTTAACCGATCGTTCTTTTATTAGATTTTTGTTAGGCGGTTCGATGCGCCACATGTCTTTACTGGACATGGCTCAGGCTTTACGTATATATACGCCTGAGGAATTAGCGTCTGCCGATTGTAGAGGATTGATACTAAACGGTAGGAAAATAGATGAGAATTTTGATACACACGGTGTGTGGAGTCAAATGACAAGCCATCACCGTTTTAAAGGGGGAAACTACTCTTATTTGGATATAGATAGAGCCGAATTAAGAGTAATACATAGGTTTTTAGCTAATTCGATTACACAAAGGGGTAAAAACAAAGAAAAGGTAAATGAACAAGATTTGTTTTACCATATGTGTATTCGAGACCCACACAGCGCTGTAAGTATACCATATTGTGTGGGTTATTATTTATCAGCTATGGTTCGAGGGATGCGTCCACATAGCATAATAGGAGGTGGTATTTTTATTACTTTGATTGGTGAATATCTCGGTGTGGATATAAGTCGGGGGGGATTATTAGTAGAAGAGCCGGAACCCCGCGACACTATAGGTTTAAATGTATACCATGGAGCGAAAGTGTTGAAGCGGCGAAATAACGCCGCAGTACGATACAATGGTAGACATCCACAGGTAGAGAGAAACCAGGAACAAGGTAATGTAGGAGGGGGGAATGAGATGCATAGGTTTATAGCTTCTCAGGAATACGAAAATGCTAGACAGAGAGCATTTGAAGATTGGCAAGTTCATCAGAACCAGATCATAGCGCATTGCCAACATATAGGTAGAAACTATATTCCTACACCGAAGCCCGTCTTCCCTCCTTGGTCAATAGAGATGCAGCCACCATATCCTACGTATGACCCTGCCGAAGCATTCTATAGCACTTATGGTTATGCGTGGAACCCCTATTGGTACCAATATCATCCTTAGTTTACTTATTTTTTTTATTATTATGTAATTTGTAATTATTGATGTATTTAATATTTTTGTTAATATTGTAATCATTTTTATAATTATCTAACTTTTATTCTTAGATTTTAATAATTTTTGAATGTGGGGTAATAAACCAAACTTCAAAAATATGTATATATGTTTGCAGTTTATCTTATGTACACAACAGGGTAAAACAACGCGTTTTCAAAGACTGGCATTAAGTTCAGCAAAAGCAAGTAATTTTGACGACAATGATGCAAAATATATGTGAAATAACAACAAGACGGAATGAACAAATGACGTGCACCATTTATCATTCAGCAAACAAACGCCAATATATTTGGAAACTTTGGTAAAAATTTAATCATTTTCACACAAATCACCCTCAATAATTTAAATTGTTACTGATTTCTTGCAAATGAGGGCATTGCAAGATCTTAAGTGTGGGAAGGGATTAAATTCTTTCGGATTTTAACATTTTTATATTAAACACTTGGTTACCATTAAAAATACTGGTAAAGCAGTAGTTGTATTAGAATCTAGTGCTCTCTGATAAAAAAGAACAGCCCTAGTCTTATATACTGACTACCCAATTCTAGTAAAATTTTTCAAAATTTGCAATTAAATGAATTCAAATCATGTTTATACATATTTATGAACGGTAAAACTAGGTTTTAACACCGAAATTATTGTTACCTCGGAAAGGACATAAATTGAGAAACAAACTAAAATGTTAAAATTCATTTAAAATGGAATAGAGGACGATAAAAAGAAAAATAAAAAGCCAAGTGTGGGAAAATTTACCAAGTTATTTTAAACATATGCCACATATATTTGTAACAAATAACTGAAAATACTTTTGCTTTGGACTAAACTAAACTGTTTTACCCAATGAAAGAAAAGAAGAGATGGATCTACACGATGAATCAATTCCATCATTAAAAGGAAGTAAAGTCTTCCGAAAAAGACACGCGCTTCTTGATTTAGGTCAAGAAGTTGTCGTCCAGACCAGCTGTAGGTTGACGAAAAATCTAGAAAAGTCATCTCTAAAATCAGCAGGAAATCCACGGACCTCAGCATTAAACAGGGTCGTCAAGTGGTCAGATTTATCCTAACCATGAGAAGGATTTATCTCGTACAATGGGGGGGCACTATGCAAATTAGCTGGATAAGACTAATGAATCAGATCCCCAGAAAGGATAATCTCCTTAAAGATTAAAAATCAGCTTTTAAGCCTGATATTACTCAATCCTTGAGATTGACCTTAAAGATTGAGAATTACAAACTCATGGAATTCAATGATATCTAAACTCGAGCTTAAACGAGAAAATATTTTGATCAAAAATACAAACCGATTTGTTTTCTGAAAACCCTATTTTCAATGCGTTCATTACCATTGAACGTAAAATCCTAGGAATTCACCTAGAATTCATTAGGTCACCTGAACCAAATCGGGTGTCAACCGTAAGAACGGTGGTTGCATAGCATGGTCAAAGACAGGACCTTGTGCCAGATCGAAAAATTATAAGGGTGAGCTTTTACTATTGCTCCTACCAAGGATAGTAATTGCGTCCGACACGTTATAGACCACAATCAAAAGCATGTCACGGGACATTGCCTTAACAGTTGCTTGTTCAACGCTTTCCTTTACAACCGGACGGTAGTTTGCCGAAAGGTAATATACGGAACAAGTAAACTGGACGTGTTGCTTTCCAAATACAAGGTTAGCAAGTGGGTGACACAAAACCGCAAGTTTTGAGCTAAAATTTTCAAATCTGAAACCCACCAAACCCACAAAAATATTTTGCAAACACCGGTAAAGGGTTATTCCGGAAAATTTATCTAGGGTAAAAACTAGATTTAATTTTCAAAAGATCAAATGTTTTCATAAAGATCCAATTTCCTTAATGGATCTAAATTTTTATAGTCATGTGGGACTGTAAACCATATCGTTACTACCATTGTTTATACCGCCGTATAGAAATCACTGATGTACAAAGTGTGAAGAATAAAAAAGTGATTCTAGTATTTCAAGACGATATTGCTTGAGGACAAGCAACGCTCAAGTGTGGGAATATTTGATAATGCTAAAAACGAACATATATTTCATAGCATTATTCCTTAAGAAAGACAAGCTTTTAGTTGCAATTGTTCTATTTACAAGTGATATTCGTTTAAATAATAAAAGGTGAAGACAAAAGACAGATTCGACGATTTGAAGACGCAAACGACCAAAAAGCTCAAAAGAACAAAAGACAATCAAAAAGGTTCCAATTATTGATAAGAAACGTCTCGAAATCACAAGAGTACAAGATTCAAAACGCAAAGTACAAGATATTAAATTGTACGCGAGGACGTTCGAAAATCCGGAACCGGGACTAGAGTCAACTCTTAACGCTCGACGCAACGGACTAAAAATTACAAGTTAACTATGTATATAAATATAATATAATATATAATTAATTATATTAATTATATATATATTATATATATATATTAAAAACTGTCGGCAGCCAGAAACTCCAAGGGTGTGAATTGAAAATACCTCTCCGCGACTCGCGGAGTTTGAAGGGCTTTTTGCCGCGAGTCGCGGAGCCCCAAATTTCACTTCTGGCTATAAAGCCAACCGAATTCTGATCGAATTTATCACATATTTTTTCTTCTCATTCATACGAAGTAATATATATTTATATTTATAATTTATATTTTAATTTTAATTCTAATAATAAGGGTATGTTAGCGAATGTTGTAAGGGTGTAAGTCGAAATTCTGTCCGTGTAACGCTACGCTATTTTTAATCATTGTAAGTTATGTTCAACCTTTTTATATTAATGTCTCGTAGCTAAGTTATTATTATGCTTATTTAAAACGAAGTAATCATGATGTTGGGCTAATTACTAAAATTGGGTAATTGGGCTTTGTACCATAATTGGGGTTTGGACAAAAGAACGACACTTGTGGAAACTAGACTATGGGCTATTAATGGGCTTTATATTTGTTTAACTAAATGAAAGTTTGTTAATGTTAATATAAAGATTTACAATTGGGCGTCCCTATAAATTACCATATACACTCGATCGGACACGATGGGCGGGGTATTTATATGTACGAATAATCGTTCATTTAACCGGACACGGGAATGGATTAATAGCCATTAGAATAATTAAAACAGGGGTGAAATTACATTCAAGGGTAATTGGTGTAATTGTTAACAAAGTAGTAAAACCTTGGTTTACACGCAGTCGATAGCCTGGTGTATTCATTAAACAAAGTATTAAAACCTTGTTACAATTCGAATCCCCAATTAGTTGGAATATTTATCTTCGGGTATAATAATAATTTGACAAGGACACTTGCAATTTATATTTATGACTGATGGACTGTTATGGACAAAAACCAGACGGACATATTGAATAATCCAGGACAAAGGACAATTAACCCATGGGCATAAAACTAAAACCAACACGTCAAACATCATGATTACGGAAGTTTAAATAAGCATAATTCTTTTATATCATATTTTATTTCCTTTATTTTATATTTAATTGCACTTCTAATTATCGCACTTTTATTTATTGTTATTTCATTTTATCGCACTTTTAATTATCGTACTTTTTAATTATCGCAATTTAATTTTTATCGCATTTTTATTATTCGCAATTTCATTATCGTTATTTACTTTACGCTTTAATTTAAAGTCTTGTATTTATTTTATATTTTACATTAGGTTTTAACTGCGACTAAAGTTTTAAAATCGACAAACCGGTCATTAAACGGTAAAAACCCCTCTTTATAATAATAATATTACTTATATATATATTTGTATTTTTATAAAAGTAAACTAATATAGCGTTGAGCTTTGCTTAAAGATCTCCCTGTGGAACGAACCGGACTTACTAAAAACTACACTACTGTACGATTAGGTACACTGCCTATAAGTGTTGTAGCAAGGTTTAAGTATATCCATTCTATAAATAAATAAATATCTTGTGTAAAATTGTATCGTATTTAATAGTATTTTCCTGCTAAAATTTAATAGTATTTTATACCCCTCTGCTTTGACATCAGTGGTACTCCTCTGTTGGATCTTCATGGTAGAACATATCTTTCTGTGGTTTTAGCAGAAGTGGAATAGTTGTCAAGTGGTATATCTTGAGTTTGACTGTTTTGTTCCTCTTGAACCTCATTACTCGAGGAGACTTCATTTGGTTCAATGTTAGGTGATTCGGGACAAGGATTTGGTGATTCGGGATTAGGATTTGGTGATTCGAGATCGGAATTTGGTGATTCAGGATCGGGATTTGGTGTTGGTTGTAATGACCCGAACTTTTCCATGTTTATATATATTAAATGAAATTGTTATTTACATGATTAAATATTTCCAACATGTTAAGCAATTAAACTTGTTAAGACTTGATTAATTGAAATAGGTTTCATATAGACAATTGACCACCCAAGTTGACCGGTGATTCACTAACGTTAAAACTTGTAAAAACTATATGATGACATATATATGATTATATATATAGTTAACATGATATTATGATAATTAAGTATCTCATTAGGTATTTAAACAATGAGTTATATACATAAAATTGAGTTTATTGAATTAAGAAACTCGAAACGATATATATAACGATTATCGTTATAACAACGTCTTACTAAATACATATGAATCATATTAAGATATTGTTACACTATATTTAATCATCATAAATAATAAGTAAACATGTCATTAAGTGTATTAGCAATGAACTACATATGTAAAAACAAGACTACTAACTTAATGATTTCGAAACGAGACATATATGTAACGATTATCGTTGTAACAACATTTAACTGTATATATATCATACTAAGATATATTAATATATCATAATATCATTATAATGTAATAATTTAATATCTCTTTAGATATAATAAACAATGGGTTAACAACATTTAACAAGATCGTTAACCTAAAGGTTTCAAAACAACATTTACATGTAACGACTAACGATGACTTAACGACTCAGTTAAAATGTATATACATGTAGTGTTTTAATATGTATTCATACACTTTTGAAAGACTTCAAGACACTTATCAAAATACTTCTACTTAACAAAAATGCTTACAATTACATCCTCGTTCAGTTTCATCAACAATTCTACTCGTATGCACCCGTATTCGTACTCGTACAATACACAGCTTTTAGATGTATGTACTATTGGTATATACACTCCAATGATCAGCTCTTAGCAGCCCATGTGAGTCACCTAACACATGTGGAAACCATCATTTGGCAACTAGCATGAAATATCTCATAAAATTACAAAAATATTAGTAATCATTCATGACTTATTTACATGTAAATAAAATTACACATCCTTTATATCTAATCCATATACCAACGACCAAAAACACCTACAAACACTTTCATTCTTTAATTTTCTTCATCTAATTGATCTCTCTCAAGTTCTATCTCCAAGTTCTAAGTGTTCTTCATAAATTCTATAAGTTCTAGTTTCATAAAATCAAGAATACTTCCAAGTTTGCTAGCTTACTTCCAGTCTTGTAAAGTGATCATCCAACCTCAAGAAATCTTTCTTATTTACAGTAAGATATCTTTATAATATAAGGTAATACTCATATTCAAACTTTGATTCAATTTCTATAACTATAACAATCTTATTTCGAGTGGAAATCTTACTTGAACTTATTTTCGTGTCATGATTCTGCTTCAAGAACTTTCAAGCCTTTCAAGGATCCTTTGAAGCTAGATCTATTTTTCTCTTTTACAGTAGGTTTATCCACAAAACTTGAGGTAGTAATGATGTTCATAACATCATTTGATTCATATATATAAAACTACCTTATTCGAAGGTTTAAACTTGAAATCACTAGAACATAGTTTAGTTAATTCTAAACTTGTTCGCAAACAAAAGTTAATCCTTCTAACTTGAATTTTAAAATCAACTAAACACATGTTCTATATCTATATGATATGCTAACTTAATGATTTAAAACCTGGAAACACGAAAAACACCGTAAAACCGGACATATACAGTCGTAGTAACACCGCGGGCTGTTTTGGGTTTGATAATTAAAAACTATGATAAACTTTGATTTAAAAGTTGTTATTCTGGGAAAATTATTTTTCTTATGAACATGAAACTATATCCAAAAATCATGGTTAAACTCAAAGTGGAAGTATGTTTTTCAAAATGGTCATCAAGACGTCGTTCTTTCGACTGAAATGACTACCTCTTACAAAAATGACTTGTAACTTATATTTCTGACTATAAAACTATACTTTTTATGTTTAGATTCATAAAATAGAGTTCAATATGAAACCATAGCAATTTGATTCACTCAAAACGGATTTAAAATGAAGAAGTTATGGGTAAAACAAGATTGGATATTTTTTGATTGTTGTAGCTACGGAAAATATTGTAACAATTCTATACAAATCATATCCTAGCTAACTTATATTGTATTATACATGTATTCTAATATATTATGTAATCTTGGGATACCATAGACACGTATGCAAATGTTTTGACATATCATATCGACCCATGTATATATATTATTTGGAACAACCATAGACACTCTATATGCAGTAATGTTTGAGTTAGCTATACAGGGTTGAGGCTGATTCCAAAAATATATATACTTTGAGTTGTGATCTAGCCTGAGACGTGTATACACTGGGTCGTGGATTGATTCAAGATAATATATATCAATTTATTTCTGTACATCTAACTAGGGACAACTAGTTGTAGGTTACTAACAAGGACAGCTGACTTAATAAACTTAAAACATTAAAATGTATTAAAAATGTTGTAAATATATTTTGAACATACTTTGATATATATATATATATATATATATATATATATATATATATATATATATATATATATATATATATATATATATATATTGTTATAGGTTCGTGAATCGATCAGTGGCCAAGTCTTACTCCCGACGAAGTAAAAATCTGTGAAAGTGAGTTATAGTCCCACTTTTAAAATCTAATATTTTGAGATGAGAATACATGCAGTTTTATAAATGTTTTATGAAATAGACACAAGTAAATGAAACTACATTATATGGGTGAATGATCGAAGCCGAATATGCCCCTTTTGTTGGTAGCCTAAGAATTAGTTAACCGGTCTACTAATTGATGCGAATCCTAAAAATAGATCTATTGGGCCTAACGAACCCCATCCAAAGTACCGGATACTTTAGTACTTCTAATTCGTTTTTATCATGTCCGAAGGATTTCCCGGAATGATAGGGGATATTCTTATATGCATCTTGTTAATGTCGGTTACCAGGTGTTCACCATATGAATGATTTTTATCTCTATGTATGTGATGTATATTGAAATATGAAATCTTGTGGTCTATTATTATTATTTAATAATATATAGGTTAAACCTATAACTCACCAACATTTTTATTGATGTTTTAAGCATGTTTATTCTCAGGTGATTATTAAGAGCTTCTGCTATTGCATACTAAAATAAGGACAAGATTTGGAGTCCATGCTTGTATGATATTATGTAAAAACTGCATTCAAGAAACTTATTTTTGATGTAATATATTCTTATTGTAAACCATTATGTAATGGTCGTATGTAAACGGTATATTTTAGATTATCATTATTTGATAATCTACTTAATGCTTTTTAAACCTTTATAGATAAAATAAAGGTTATGGTTGTTTTAAAAATGAATGCAGTCTTTGAAAAACATCTCATATAGAGGTCAAAACCTCGCGACAAAATCAATTAATATGGAACGTTTATAATCAATATGAACGGGACATTTCAGTTGGCATCAGAGCTGGTATAACGCCGTCCATGTGTGGCGGGTTAGTCGTAAAGGAGGTTCTCACAGTGTTACCTGTGACGAAGCATTGGCTCTTACTCCTTGCGATCCCTTACGAGGGTTGGCAGTAGCCGAGAGGCAGGCCCTAAAATCAGTATCTGAGGTACACTCAGTGGTCACCAGGCGGTTAGCTGGGAAGGCACTGGGTGGGACGGTGGGTGTCCCCAACTGAATTTCAGTTGGTATCCGAGCGTTGGTCTTAGAGAACCAGAAATTTGCATTAGTGTGTCTTATCGAGTTTGTTAGGATACATTAGTGAGTCTGGACTTCGACCGTGTTTTCTTTAAAAATGATTGCTTAACACTTTTGTTGGGAACTATATATTATTAACATGTAAATATTATGTGATATATTAACCTCTTAATGTGTTTGATATTGTGTGATAGATGTCTACCACTAGTACAAATCCCATTGACTCACCTAATAATAATGAAGAGTCGAATATAATTTGGGAAGATTCACAAATTCCCGAAGAGGAACCGGAAGAAGAGGAACCGGAAGAGAAGGAACCGGAAGAGGAGGAACCGGAAGAGGAGGAACCGAAAGAAAAAGAGGTTCCGAAAGAAGAAATATTGATACCTATAGTAAATCGATTAAATAAAAGAAAATCCTCAACCAACGGACCAAAGTTAATAAAGGTCAATGGTGTTTCCGCCGAGGAAGCAAAATATTGGGAAGATTACCAATTTTCCGATAAATCGGATCCCGATGATGTTATAGAAATTACCTCGACCCAATTTAATAAAGCGAAAGAAAATAATAAGGGAAAATGTATAAAAATAGAGAAACCCGATTCCAACCCCGATGAACTTTATATGTATCGGCAACATCCGTATTTTCTAAAATGTAACAATGACCCGGGAACCTCTAAACCACCAGGTTTTTCTAAACCATTGTGGAAAATGACGGCTCGTATTAGAGGAACACCATATATTCCTAGAAAATTAGGAAAACGAACCAAGTCCGAAGAAGAAAAAACCAGTTATTCAGATTAGAGGGTTGTAATCATGTTGTGTATTATATGTATTGTAGTGTGCTTGTACTTTTATGTTCTATGTAAAAATTGCTTGTATTGTTTGTTAATTATCTTTTATGAATCTAATCCTTGTCTACTTTACAGTATAAAAACAAAATGGACGTTAAGGGTAGACAATCGAATATTTTAGAAGATCTACCAGAGGATATGATTGAGGAAATCTTGTCTAGAGTCGGTCAGAATTCATCAGCTCAATTAATTATGGCAAAATTAACTTGTCAAACATTTGAAAGACTTTCCAGAAATGCCTTAGTTTATAAAAGGCTTTCCTTTGATAGGTGGGGTATATCACATTGGGGAGACCGTAAGTTACGCCGTGTTTTCTTTAAAGCGTTAAATGCGGGGAACCCAAATGTAATTTTACGCTACGGGTTAAGAACCTATTTTGACTCAACATATCCCAACATAGGATTTCGTGAATTAGAAAGAGCTTCTAACATGCAACATAAAGAAGCATGTTATGCTTACGGGTTAGTGATGTTCGCTTCTTATCAAAGTGAGAAAAAGAACATCAGATTGCAGCTTTTAAATAAAACCTTCCCACAAGTGACGGATTCAGTAGTTGGGGTGAGAAACAAGGTTTTTAGATTATTACGGGGCTGTTGGACATTACGAAACCCTCGTCCTTTTGACGACATTACAACATGTTGCCTAGCCAATGGTCATAACGGTTATTTTCCACAAGACCAAGGATGGGAAGTCGTCTTAGTAAAACCAGAATGCATGACTTGTTTATGGACTTATGAATTACGTGTCTTTATTTCATTAGCTGAACAACTTACGTATTAACTAGATTTATCTTCAAAACTGTCATGCATCAAAGTGTACTATATTTCATGTTATATGTAATATAGCGATGTTGTAAGTTTGAAGAATATTTTTATGTGATATATTATTATAATCAGTTTTTCATATAGAATTGTAGTAGTTGAATTGTATATTAGCTACTAAGTATGAACTTAACAGGTAGGTAGTACCCGAATTTAAACTTATAAAACGCTAATATGAAGAAAAAACTTTTATAAATGAGTTCATATTATGCTACGAAATACTATTGACTACTCTTAATATTCTGTATGATTAACTCGATTCAGTTGGCTATTTTGAAGGAAATGGCACCGACTACTCGACACACCATGAATATGAGCGAAGAGGAATTTCGTACCTTTCTTGCTGCAAACATAGCCGCAGTACAGGCTGCGCTACATACCAACAATAACTCTGAATCTAGCAATGCAGCTAACGGCGTAAGAAATCGTGTAGGATGCTCCTATAAAGAATTCACTGCCTACAAACCTTTGGAATTTGATGGAACAGAAGGACCAATTGGATTGAAACGGTGGACCGAGAAAGTCGAATCGGTGTTTGCCATAAGTAAGTGTACTGAAGAGGACAAAGTTAAGTACGCTACGCATACCTTCATAGGTACTATGTTAACGTGGTGGAACACCTATCTTGAACAGGTAGGACAAAATGCTGCTTACGCACTACCGTGGTCGGCATTCAAGTAATTGATGAACGAGCAGTACCGTCCTAGAAACGAAGTCAATAAGCTCAAGGTAGAGCTTAGAGAGTTACGAACACAAGGGTTCGACATTACCACGTATGAACGATGATTCACAGAGTTGTGCCTATTATGTCCGGGAGCGTTCGAAGATGAAGAAGAGAAGATCGACGCATTTGTAAAAGGGTTACCAGTAAGGATTAAAGAAGATGTGAGTTCACACGAGCCCGCTTCCATACAAAAGGCAAGTCGAATGGCTCATAAACTCATAAATCAGATTGAGGGAAGAATTAAAGAGCAGGTGGCTGAAGAATCCAACACGAAACAACTCAAGAGGAAGTGGGAGGAAAACGGTGACAAGAGTCACCAGTACAACAACAATAACAATTACAACCACAATCGCAACAACTATCCCAACAACCGCAACAACAATCGCAACAATAGCCGCAATCCTAACAATAACTACAACAAACATCCCAACAACAACAACTACAATAACCGTTTCAACAATAATAACAATCCCAACAACAACCTCAATAACAATAATGGCAACAAAAACCAAAAACAGCCATGTTATAGGTGTGAAGAAAATCATCAGGGGTTTTGCACGACATTTTGCAACAGGTGTAAAAGAAATGGTCATAGCGCGATAAAGTTTGAGGTCTACGGACCAAAGTTTAACAGAACTAAAGGAACAAATAGTGTCGAAACAAGTAATGCCGGAACGAATAGTGTCGGAGCAAGTAATACCAACGCTGTTTGTTATAAATGTGGAAAACCAGGCCACATTATTAGAAATTGCCCGAATCAGGGGAATACTAATGGGCAGGGCCGTAGAAGATTTTTCAATATTAATGCGGCAGAAGCACAAGAAGACTCGAAGCTTGTTACGGGTATGTTTCTTATTGACGATAAATCTGCTTATGTTTTATTTGATTCGGGTGCGGATAGAAGCTATATGAGTAGAGAATTTTGTGCTAAATTAAGTTGCCCATTGACGCCTTTGGATAATAAATTTTTAATCGAATTAGCAAATGGTAAATTAATTTCAGCAGATAATATATGTCGGGATAGAGAAATTAAACTGGGTGATGAAACGTTTAAGATTGATTTAATACCAGTCGAGTTAGGGAGTTTTGATGTAATAATTGGCATGGACTAGTTGAAGAAGGTAAGAGCAGAGGTCGTTTGTTACAAAAATGCGATTCGCATTATACGTGAAAAAGGAAAACCTTTAATGGTGTACGGAGAAAAGAACAACGCGAAGTTAAATCTTATTAGTAGTTTGAAGGAGCAAAAACTAATAAGAAAAGGTTGTTACGTCATTCTAGCACACATCGAGGAAGTTAAACCTGAAGAAAAGAACATCAGTGATGTTCCCGTCGCAAAAGAATTTTCCGATGTATTTCCAAAAGAATTACCGGGATTACCCCCACATCGATCCGTTGAATTTCAAATAAACCTTGTACCAGGAGCTGCACCAATAGCTCGTGCTCCATACAGACTCGCACCCAGCGAAATGAAAGAATTACAAAGTCAGTTACAGGAACTTTTAGAGCGTGGTTTCATTCGACCAAGTACATCACCATGGGGAGCTCCTGTTCTGTTTGTCAAGAATAAAGATTGTACATTCAAGTTGTGTATCGACTACCGAGAGTTGAACAAACTTACCATCAAGAAACGTTACCCATTACCGAGAATCGATGACTTATTTGATCAACTACAAGGCTCGTCAGTTTATTCGAAGATCGATTTACGTTCTGGATATCACCAAATGCGGGTGAAAGAGGATGACATTCCGAAGACTGCTTTTAGGACACGTTACGGTCATTACGAGTTTATGGTTATGCCGTTTGGATTGACTAACGCACTAGCTGTGTTCATGGACCTCATGAACCGAGTGTGTAGGGCCATATCTTGACAAGTTTGTCATTGTTTTCATCGATGACATACTTATTTACTCGAAGAATGATCAAGAGCACGAAGAACATTTGAGAAAAGTGCTAGAGTTGCTGAGAAAAGAAAAATTGTATGCTAAGTATTCAAAGTGTGCATTTTGGTTAGAAGAAGTTCAATTCCTCGATCATATAGTGAACAAAGAAGGTATTCAGGTTGATCCAGCAAAGATTGAAACCGTTGAAAAATGGGAAACCCCGAAAACTCCGAAACACATACGCCAATTTTTAGGGCTAGCTGGTTATTACAGGAGATTCATCCAAGATTTTTCCAAAATAGCAAAACCCTTGACTGCATTAATGCATAAAGGGAGGAAATTTGAATGGAAGGATGAACAAGAAAAAGCGTTTCAATTGTTGAAGAAAAAGTTAACTACGGCACCTATATTGTCATTACCTGAAGGGAATGATGATTTTGTGATATATTGTGACGCCTCAAAGCAAGGTCTCGGTTGTGTATTAATGCAACGAACAAAAGTAATTGCTTATGCGTCTAGACAATTGAAGATTCACGAGAAGAATTATACGACGCATGATTTGGAATTAGGCGCGGTTGTTTTTGCATTAAAGACTTGGAGGCACTACTTATATGGGGTCAAAAGTATTATATATACCGACCACAAAAGTCTTCAACACATATTTAATCAGAAACAACTGAACATGAGACAGTGCAGATGGATTGAATTGTTGAATGATTACGACTTTGAGATTCGTTATCACCCGGAGAAGGCAAATGTGGTAGCCGACGCCTTGAGCAGAAAGGACAGAGAACCCATTCGAGTAAAAGCTATGAATATAATGATTCACACTAACCTTACTACTCAAATAAAAGAGGCGCAACAAGGAGTTTTAAAAGAGGGAAATTTAAAGGATGAAATACCCAAAGGATCGGAGAAGCATCTTAATATTCGGGAAGACGGAACCCGGTATAGGGCTGAAAGGATTTGGGTACCAAAATTTGGAGATATGAGAGAAATGGTACTTAAAGAAGCTCATAAAACCAGATACTCAATACATCCTGGAACGGGGAAGATGTACAAGGATCTCAAGAAACATTTTTGGTGGCCGGGTATGAAAGCCGATGTTGCTAAATACGTAGGAGAATGTTTGACGTGTTCTAAGGTCAAAGCTGAGCATCAGAAACCATCAGGTCTACTTCAACAACCCGAAATCCCGGAATGGAAATGGGAAAATATTACCATGGATTTCATCACTAAATTGCCAGGACTGCAAGTGGTTTTGATACTATTTGGGTAATAGTTGATCGTCTCACCAAATCAGCACACTTCCTGCCAATAAGAGAAGATGACAAGATGGAGAAGTTAGCACGACTGTATTTGAAGGAAGTCGTCTTCAGACATGGAATACCAATCTCTATTATCTCTGATAGGGATGGCCGATTTATTTCAAGATTCTGGCAGACATTACAGCAAGCATTAGGAACTCGTCTAGACATGAGTACTGCCTATCATCCACAAACTGATGGGTAGAGTGAAAGGACGATACAAACGCTTGAAGACATGCTACGAGCATGTGTTATTGATTTCGGAAACAGTTGGGATCGACGTCTACCGTTAGCAGAATTTTCTTACAACAACAGCTACCATTCAAGCATTGAGATGGCTCCGTTTGAAGCACTTTATGGTAGAAAGTGCAGGTCTCTGATTTGTTGGAGTGAATTGGGGGATAGACAGATTACGGGTCCGGAGATAATACAAGAAACTACCGAGAAGATCATCCAAATTCAACAACGGTTGAAAACCGCCCAAAGTTGACAAAAGAGCTACGCCGACATTAAAAGAAAAGATATAGAATTTAAAATTGGAGAGATGGTCATGCTTAAGGTTGCACCTTGGAAAGGCATTGTTCGATTTGGTAAACGAGGGAAATTAAATCCAAGGTATATAGGACCATTCAAGATTATTGATCGTGTCAGACCAGTAGCTTACCGACTTGAATTACCACAACAACTCGCGGCTGTACATAACACTTTCCACGTCTCAAATTTGAAGAAATGTTTTCCTAAAGAAGATCTCACTATTCCGTTGGACGAAATCCAAATCAACGAAAAACTTCAATTCGTCGAAGAACCCGTCGAAATAATGGATCGTGAGGTTAAAAGACTTAAGCAAAACAAGATACCAATTGTTAAAGTTCGATGGAATGCTCGTAGAGGACCCGAGTTCATCTGGGAATGAGAAGATCAGATGAAGAAGAAATACCCGCACTTATTTCCAGAAGATACGTCAACACCTCCAACTGCTTAAAATTTCGGGACAAAATTTATTTAACGGGTAGGTACTGTAGTGACCCGAAATTTTCCATGTTTATATATATTAAATGAAATTTTTATTTACATGATTAAGTGTTTCCAACATGTTAAGCAATCAAACTTGTTAAGACTTGATTAATTGAAATAGGTTTCATATAGACAATTGACCACCCAAGTTGACCGGTGATTCACGAACGTTAAAACTTGTAAAAACTATATGATGACATATATATGATTATATATATAGTTAACATGATATTATGATAAGTAAGTATCTCATTAGGTATTTTAACAATGAGTTATATACATAAAATTGAGTTTATTGAATTAAGAAACTCGAAACGATATATATATAACGATTATCGTTATAACAACGTCTTACTAAATACATATGAATCATATTAAGATATTGTTACACTATGTTTAATCATGATAAATGATAAGTAAACATGTCATTAAGTGTATTAACAATGAACTACATATGTAAAAACAAGACTACTAACTTAATGATTTCGAAACGAGACATATATGTAACGATTATCGTTGTAACAACATTTAACTGTATATATATATCATACTAAGATATATTAATATATCATAATATCATGATAATGTAATAATTTAACATCTCTTTAGATATAATAAATAATGGGTTAACAACATTTAACAAGATCGTTAACCTAAAGGTTTCAAAACAACATTTACATGTAACGACTAACGATGACTTAACGACTCAGTTAAAATGTATATACATGTAGTGTTTTAATATGTATTCATACACTTTTGAAAGACTTCAAGACACTTATCAAAATACTTCTACTTAACAAAAATGCTTACAATTACATCCTCGTTCAGTTTCATCAACAATTCTACTCGTATGCACCCGTATTCGTACTCGTACAATACACAGCTTTTAGATGTATGTACTATTGGTATATACACTCCAATTATTAGCTCTTAACAGCCCATGTGAGTCACCTAACACCTATGGGAACCATCATTTGGCAACTAGCATGAAATATCTCATAAAATTACGAAAATATTAGTAATCATTCATGACTTATTTACATGTAAACAAAATTACACATCCTTTATATCTAATCCATATACCAACGAACAAAAACACCTACAAGCACTTTCATTCTTCAATTTTCTTCATCTAATTGATCTCTCTCTAGTTCTATCTTCAAGTTCTAAGTGTTCTTCATAAATTCTATAAGTTCTAGTTTCATAAAATCAAGAATATTTCTAAGTTTGCTAGCTTACTTCCAATCTTGTAAAGTGATCATCTAACCTCAAGAAATCTTTCTTATTTACAGTATAATATCTTTCTAATACAAGGTAATACTCATATTTAAACTTTGATTCAATTTCTATAACTATAACAATCTTATTTCTACTGGAAATCTTACTTGAACTTGTTTTCGTGTCATGATTCTGCTTCAAGAACTTTCAAGCCATCCAAGGATCCTTTGAAGCTAGATCTATTTTTCTCATTTCCAGTATGTTTATCCACAAAACCTGAGGTAGTAATGATGTTCATAACATCATTCGATTCATATATATAAAACTATCTTATTCGAAGGTTTAAACTTGAAATCACTAGAACATAGTTTAGTTAATTCTAAACTTGTTCGCAAACAAAAGTTAATCCTTCTAACTTGACATTTAAAATCAACTAAACACATGTTCTATATCTATATGATATGCTAACTTAATGATTTAAAACCTGGAAACACGAAAAACACCGTAAAACCGGACATACGCCGTCGTAGTAACACCGCGGGCTGTTTTGGGTTTGATAATTAAAAACTATGATAAACTTTGATTTAAAAGTTGTTCTTCTGGGAAAATTATTTCTCTCATGAACATGAAACTATATCCAAAAATCATGGTTAAACTCAAAGTGAAAGTATGTTTTTCAAAATGGTCATCAAGACGTCGTTCTTTCGACTGAAATGACTACCTCTTACAAAAACGACTTGTAACTTATATTTCCGACTATAAACCTATACTTTTTCTGTTTATATTCATAAAATAGAGTTCAATATGTAACCATAGCAATTTGATTCACTCAAAACGGATTTAAAACGAAGAAGTTATGGGTAAAACAAGATTGGATATTTTTTGATTGTTGTAGCTACGGGAAATATTGTAACAATTCTATACAAATCATATCCTAGCTAACTTATATTGTATTATACATGTATTATAATATATTATGTAATCTTAGGATACCATAGACACGTATGCAAATGTTTTGACATATCATATCGACCCATGTATATATATTATTTGGAACAACCATAGACACTCTATATGCAGTAATGTTTGAGTTAGCTATACAGGGTTGAGGTTAATTCCAAAAATATATATACTTTGAGTTGTGATCTAGCCTGAGATGTGTATACACTGCGTCGTGGATTGATTCAAGATAATATATATCAGTTTATTTCTGTACATCTAACTATGGACAACTAGTTGTAGGTTACTAACGAGGACAGCTGACTTAATAAACTTAAAACATCAAAATGTATTAAAAATGTTGTAAATATATTTTGAATATACTTTATTATATATATATATATATATATATATATATATATATATATATATATATATATATATATATATATATATATATATATATATATATATATATGTGTGTGTGTGTGTGTGTGTGTGTGTGTGTGTGTGTGTGTGTGTATATATTTGTTATAGCTTCGTGAATCGACCAGTGGCCAAGTCTTACTCCCGACGAAGTAAAAATCTTTGAAAGTGAGTTATAGTCCCACTTTTAAAATCTAATATTTTGGGATGAGAATACATGCAGTTTTATAAATGTTTTACGAAATAGACACAAATAAATGAAACTACATTATATGAGTGAATGATCGAAGCCGAATATGCCCCTTTTGCTTGGTAGCCTAAGAATTAGTAAACCGATCTACTAATTAACGCGAATCCTAAAGATAGATCTATTGGGCCTAACGAACCCCATCCAAACTACCGGATGCTTTAGTACTTCGAATTCGTTTTTATCATGTCCGAAGGATTTCCCGGAATGATAGGGGATATTCTTATATGCATTTTGTTAATGTCGGTTACCAGGTGTTCACCATATGAATTATTTTATCTCTATGTATGGGAAGTATATTGAAATATGAAATCTTGTGGTCTATTATTATGATTTAATAATATATAGGTTAAACCTATAACTCACCAACATTTTTGTTGACGTTTTAAGCATGTTTATTCTCAGGTGATTATTAAGAGCTTCCGCTGTTGCATACTAAAATAAGGATAAGATTTGGAGTCCATGCTTGTATGATATTATGTAAAAACTGCATTCAAGAAACTTATTTTTGATGTAATATATTCTTATTGTAAACCATTATGTAATGGTCGTATGTAAACGGTATATTTTAGATTATCATTATTTGATAATCTACTTAATGCTTTTTAAACCTTTATAGATAAAATAAAGGTTATGGTTGTTTTAAAAATGAATGCAGTCTTTGAAAAACGTCTCATATAGAGGTCAAAACCTCGCGACGAAATTAATTAATATGGAACGTTTATAATCAATATGAATGGGAAATTTCATTGGTGTTTGAATGTTACCAGGTTTAGGTATCCAGGTTATCCAACTGAGATTGTCATTATCCTCTTTCTCCCCTCACTCATGAGTTGGGTATCATAAAAATATTCGGTTTCGACAAAGTCACAGCTCATTATAGTAAAGACATGATGTCTTTTTGGACTATAGCACCGATATCCTTTTTGGTTTATTCCATAGCCAACCATGACACATTTTTCCGCACAAGGATCAAGTTTTGTGCGCTCGTGTTTTGGAATATGGACAAAGACCGAGCACCCAAATATTCGAGGTTCAATGCTAAATGAAGTCGAAAGGTTATGAAATTGGGAAAGGGTATCTTTAGGGATTTTTGTGCCCAAAACTTTAGTAGGTAAACGGTTGATAAGATCATTTCTAAGAGTAGTCGATTTTTTCGTTCGGCTACTCCATTTTGTTCGGGAGTGTGAGCGCAAGATATAACACCCCGCCAAATTTCCATCTGATGGCGCGTTAATCCAGGTCCCACAGTTAACAGTTACGCACTCTATATGAGACGTTTAAAGCAATCGCATTTAATTTTATTAAAAGTTTACTTTCAAAAACATAAGTCAATAATCCCAAAATAGAAACACTGTTGTGATCGTAACCACAAGCCAACAGTATTTAAACAGTTATAAAAGTTTTAAATGCGAAAGTAAATAATGTTCAATAAAACAAATGCTGACTCCACGGCCAGACATGCAGCAAACACAGCGGAAGCCTACCTCTTAAGGACCTGAGAATAAAAACACGCAAAAACAGGTCAACAATAATGTTGGTGAATCTACAGGTTTAAAGTAATGTAACAGTATCTGACAAACAGTTATCAGAAAAATAGTTTAGTTTCCTTGACCACGAGATTTAACATTTGCATAATCTGAGCACCTGAATACTAGCAATGACCCGAGTATAGAAGCCACTATACCCGCCTTTACCTCCTAAAATGTTATACACTTGTTCGAGCGTATATAATGTTCAAAATAAATGCACCACAGTTTTTATAGCGGGTGAGGTTGTCAACCTAACGGATCCGTCCATCTAAATCGTGCTTACACCGATGGTATTAAAAGTATTCAAGCTAGAGGCTTTGTGAACAAACTCAGTACACACATATATAGTACTCGTGTCAATACAAAAGCATTTGATAAAGTAAGTATAACAGCGTGTATTCTCATCCCTGAAAACATGTAAAAAGCGGGACTGTAGACTCACCTTTGAATAAGATTGGATGACTGACAAAAACTTGTACGGTTTACAGCTGAATAAGGCAACATAAGTATACGTATATAGGTTGGTCAATATATGTATCTTAAATAAGGGTGGTTTTATAGTATAAGTTGTTTTATTGCTCGACTCGACGCGTTTCCAAGTAAAAGTCAACTATATCATGCAAGTCAAACAAAGTCAACCGAAGTCAAACTGAAAGTCAAACTTGGTCAAAGTAGTCAACTAAAGTCAACATCAGTAGGTTCATGTCAAATGTTGGTCAACATGTCAAACCTAAGTCAAACAATATGTTTCGGGTCATGAATGATCATTTTCGCAATTTCAGTTTATCGTTGTGTACAAAGTTCATGAACACGTAGCATACTTAGCACATTATCTCATAGTAAAAAATTCAAGTAAACATGGAAAACTCCAGATCATAAATATACTTAAAATAAATAAACATGGAAAACTCCAGATCATAAATATACTTAAAATAAATTCCAAAAAGTCCAGCCAGGGACTCATACGAAAATTAAAAGTCAGGAATCAGAAGGGGTACATTTGGGGTTTTCCTAGTCAGTTTCTGACCGCACACTGATTTCGTTTTGGCTATAACCGGAGTTAGGAACATGCAATTGATACAAGACCAGTGTAAATAGTTCAATAACAAGTCAAAGTAACACATATCAAAAATTTAGCAACTTTTGTTTAGCTAATTTGTACAGTTTATTCATGCAAGTTGAATGTTCAGTTTTTCAGCTCAAATCAGAATCCACATAAAGTACGGCTCTATTGGGCCCAATGCATAAGGTTTCAGAGATTGACATAAACTAACAATAAGTCACATATCATGTTAAAATTCATATTCCAGAAGATTACATGCTCAATCAATAAACACAATCCACGGAGTATAAAACAGAGAGCAATTACAGATTCGAATCTAGTTTAGTTAGTCACATTCGCACGCGATTATCCGAAGATCTAGCTACAATTAGCCTATGATATCTACATGAAAGATGAATTAATTTTTGTGTAGATTTGAAATATGTAAAGCTTTAATCACAGAAGTTACTACATTTTATCATAAAAGGTTATTTTCATGCAAGTGCTGTATAAAACTACTTTTACACTAATTCAAGCATATCTCAGGTTATACATAAGCAAACGACATGATATCATAGTCTAAATTAAGAGTGTTTAAATTATCTTTCCAGTCGTATAAGTCTCACATGCCAATTCGTTGTTTATCAATTCCAGATTTCTGATCAATCACGAAAACACAACGTTAATTTCAATTAAGCATAACTTGATAATCCGAAAACGAAATCAAGCGAATCCAAAGCCTAAACTCAATAGTTTTTCGAAAGGAATCTGAATATAACATAATAATTAATATTTGAAAAACTTAATTTTTCTGATCATGCAAAAACAAATTCATTTTTAAACCCTAGCGCATCAAATAATCAATATAACGATTACAATTAACACGTACGCGTATAGACTCGAGCAATTGACAACATAACTATGAAACTCTAATAAAAATCAGATTTTTAGGGTTAGGGTTTAGCTAAATATACCTTAGATCAACAAATCATTTATACTAACGCGTAGAGGAGATCGAGAATTGCAACGTTTGTTCTTGAGGTTTAATAAAAAATTGAGTTTGAGTGTGTGTGTGTGTGTGTGTGAGTTGGGCGACGGTAGCAGAGAGGGGAGAAGGAGGGATCGACCAAAAAAATAATGGGAAAAGATTACACAGTTTAGGTTTACACAAGCCTTATATATTTAGCCCTAATTCCCTAATTAACACTTAAGTCCCTCAAGTAATCAAAATTAAGCATAAAAGGGTGGGGAGTGGGGTGGTTCGGCCGAATATGGCCCATGGGGTACACCCGGGCTCGTGACGTCCAATTCCTTGTACTCATGGTCCGTTTCAAGTGTCGTTTAGTCGTTCCGAAGGCCCGGAACGCTAAACCGATCGTTAAAACGCAACCAAACGTTAATTTATTAAAAACCCAATAATTTAATTATTTTTAAAAAGTTAATAATTATTAAAATAAACCCGAGCGTTTCGTTGCTCAAAAAGCAGTTGTCAAAATCGTATCGTTTTTATCGTATTTCATTATCCGAAATATTTATTTGAATTAATATCAACCCATATTAATTATTATAACCCTCTAAAGATCAAGTACGCATTTATTACACGCAAACGCATAAAAGTTAAATAATCGCCGTTAAATAAACTAACGGAAGGTTAACGGAAGTAACGGAAAAAGCAGGGTTGTTACATTACCCACCTGTTATTAAAAATTTTGTCCCGAAATTTTAGTGATCGTCCTCTGAAGTAGTTTCCTCGGGAAACAGTTGCGGGTATTTCAGTCTCATCTGGTCTTCACGCTCTCACGTGAACTCTGGCCCTCTTCTCGTGTTCCACCGAACTTTAACGATAGAAATTCTGCTTTGTTTCAATTGTTTGACCTCACGTCCCAAAATTTCGACAGGTTCCTCAATGAAATGGAGTTTGTCGTCGATACGTAGTTCCTCTAAAGGAATAATCAAATTCTCCTCTGCTAGGCACTTCTTTAGATTGGATACATGAATAACGTCATGTATACCGCTGAGAGCTTGTGGCAGTTCCAATCTGTAAGCTACCGGTCCAACTCTTTCAGTTATCTCAAACGGTCCAACATATCTAGGACTCAGTTTACCTCGTTTCCCAAATCGTACAATACCCTTCCAAGGTGATACTTTAAGCATAAATTTGTCACCAACTTAGAATTCTATGTCCTTCCGTCTAACATCGACGTAACTCTTTTGACGACTTCGAGCCGTTCTCAATCGTTCCTGAATCTGTAGAACTTTCTCAGTTGTCTCTTGAATAATTTCAGGACCTGTCAACTGACTATCTCCCAACTCGCTCCAATAAACGGGAGATCTACACTTCCTTTCGTACAATGCTTCGAAAGGTACAACCTTAATGCTCGCATGGTAGCTATTATTGTATGAGAACTCAGCTAGTGGTAAATACTTATCCCATCCGTTACCGAAATCAATGACACATGCCCTCAACATGTCCTCAAAAGTCTGAATAGTTCGTTCGCTCTGGCCATCTGTTTGGAGGTGATATGCTGTACTCATATCTAAACGAGTCCCCATTACTTTCTGTAATGACTGTCAAAATCTGGAAGTGAATCTGCTGTCGCGATCGGATATAATGGATATAGGCACTCCATGTCTAGAGACGACTTCCTTAATGTAGATCTGAGCCAACTTCTCCATTTTATCAGTTTTCCTTATCGGTAGAAAGTGTGCAGACTTAGTGAGACGATCCACGATAACCCAAATAGTATCGTGACCTCCCGCCGTTCTCGGCAGTTTCGTGATGAAGTCCATGGTAATACCTTCCCACTTCCACTGGGGAATCTCTGGTTAAATTAATAATCCTGATGGCTTCTGATGCTCAGCCTTGACTTTAGCGCAAGTCAAGCACTTACCGACATAGGTAGCAATATCAGCTTTCAAATTTGGCCACCAATAGAATGCCTTCAAATCCTGGTACATTTTATCTAATCCCGGATGAATTGAGTACCTTGACTTGTGTGCTTCCTCCAACATTAGTTCTCTCAATCCACCAAATTTTGGTACTCAGATTAGATTAGCAAAGTACCGTGTTCCATCTTCCTTGATGTCAAATTTCTTATCCATTCCTCTGAGAAATTCAACATCGACATTTTCTTGTTTCACTGCTTCTTGTTGTGCTTCGCGGATTTGTGAGGTGAGATTCGTACGGACAACTATGTTAAGAGCTTTAACCCTAAGAGGTCTCTCTCGCTCTTTTCTGCTTAAAGCATCCGCCACAACATTCGCCTTGCCCGGATGGTATTGAAGTTCGCAGTTATAATCGTTAAGTAGTTCCATCCAACGTCGTTGTCGCATGTTGAGTTGTTTCTGATCGAATATGTGCTGTAAACTCTTATGGTCAGTGAAGATAGTAAATTTGGTTCCATACAGGTAGTGTCTCCACATTTTAAGTGCAAAGACAACAGCTCCTAGTTCAAGGTCGTGCGTAGTGTAGTTATGCTCGTGAATCTTTAACTGTCGCGATCCATAAGCAATAACTTTATTTCGTTGCATAAGCACGCAACCCATTCCTTGACATGAGGCATCACAGTAAACAACAAAATCTTCACTTCCCTCGGGTAGAGACAATACTGGTGCAGTTGTTAACTTCTCTTTCAACAACTGAAATGCGGACTCTTACGGTTCTGACCACTCATACTTCTTGCCCTTATGAGTCAACGCAGTCAATGGTCGGGCGATCTTAGAGAATCCTTCGATGAATCTTCGGTAGTAACCAGCTAGACCCAAAAATTTTCGGACCTGAGTTAGCATCTTTGGAGTTTCCCAATTCTTAACTGACTCAATCTGTGCTGGATCGACCTATATTCCATTGGCCCCTACAACATGGCCAAGAAATTGTACTTCTGATAACCAAAAGTCACACTTAGAGAACTTTGCATACAACCGCTCATCTCTAAGCATAGTCAAAATTAAACGTAGATGTTGTTCGTGCTCTTCTTTGTTCTTGGAGTACACCAATATGTCATCAATAAACACAATGACGAATTTATCTAGGTATGGATTACACACACTGAGATTCATGAACACTGCTGGTGCGTTCGTCAAACCAAACGGCATCACTGTAAACTCATAATGTCTATAACGTGTTCTAAACGCTGTCTTCGGGACATCAGCTTCTTTGACTCACAATTGGTGATACCCGGATCTCAAATCAATCTTCGAATAACAACTAGATCCTTGTAGCTAATCAAATAAGTCATCAATCCTCGGTAGCGGATACCTATTCTTGATTGTCAACTTGTTCAATTCTCTGTAATCGATACACAATCTCATCGACCCATCTTTCTTTTTAACAAACAAGACTGGAGCTCCCCAAGGTGAAGAACTCGGTCGAATAAATCCCTTGTCTAACAACTCTTGCAATTGACTAGACAACTCTTGAAGTTCTGGGGGTGCAAGTCTATACGGTGCGCGAGCCACCGATGCCGCTCCTGGCACTAAGTCTATCTGAAACTCAACTTCTCGATGCGGTGGCAGACCAGGTAATTCCTCCGAAAAGACTTCAAGAAATTCCTTAACTACAGGAACGTCTTCGGGTCTCCTTTCTTCAGGTACGATCTAGCTTACGTGAGCCATAAACGTGATACATCCCTTTTCACATACTTCTGGACTTTCAAGCAGTTACTGAGATGTAATTGCGAGCCATTCTTTTCACCATAAATCATCATAGGTTCACCGTCAGCAATAGGAATACGAATAGCCTTTAGGTCACAGACCACCCCGGCTTTATTATCAGCTAACCAATCTATTCAAACCACAAGGTCAAAACTTCCTAGTTTAATAGGTATCACATCAATTCTAAAAGGCTTACTTTCTAACATCAAGGTACAATTACGATAAATCTTACCGGCTCTCATCAAATTACCATTCCCTAGTTCTATGGAATACACATTATCTAAGGAAGAAACAAGTTTCTTAACATTATGACAAATATCCTTAGATAAAAAACTTCTATCAGCGCCAGTATCAAACAAAACATAAACAGGTTAATCATCGAGTGAAAACGTACCCGTGACTAGTTTCGGATCATCACGACCTTCCGCAGAATTGATGTTGAACGCCCTGCCTCGAGCATTCCCATTGTTGTTGTTCTTAGGATAGTCCTTCTTGAAATGACCTTCTTCACCACACTTAAAACACTTATTCTTCTCGGTATTGACCTTACATTCTAGAGCCAGGTGACCATTCTTTTGACATTTGCTGCAAATCAGCATTTTGCATCCCCACGATGGTGTTTTCGGCATTTCCCACACAATGGTAGTTTTCCTTTGTAGTTCGTGTTGGATGAAGATCCTTTCTCGAAGTTACAGAGCATCCCTTGTTTCTCAACTCGGTTCTGTGTGAGATTTTCAACATACTCCTCACACCGTTTCCTTTTCCCATTAGCTTCCTTTCCTTTAGCAGGTATCTCTTTTCCTTCCATTCGGCTAACTTGTTTCATCCTGTTGATCGCCATGTTGATAACTCCGAGTACTTTCTTTGATTGATGGGAAAGGACAAAGCCAAACACCTCCATCGGCAATCCCGACATGTACCTCTCGATTGCTCTATCCGCTGATGGGACTAAATGTGGGTAAAGCAACGATAGATCCCGGAACCGGTTAGTGTAACTAGCAATGTCAGTTCCAATGACCCTTAAGTTCAGAAGTTCATTTTCCCACCTTATCCGCTCTCGTCTGGTACAGTATTTCTCTATCGTGAAATCAAAACCTGCAGCTATAAGAGCTTCCGTCACACGTTGGGTAACGAGTTCTTCAACTTAAGCCTCGAGCATTTATGAAGTAAACATGGTCTCCTTCTACACACACGATACATCGAAGTAAGATCAATGAAAATCAGAGTTATTAAAAATATACTAGCAGTGTTGAAGACTAGTAAATAATAGTACGAAAAGATTCGCTAGTAGTGAGAAGTAGTGTAAGTAGTATAAGTAGTGATAATAGTGTTAGTAGCGTCACCAGTGATAGTAGTAGTAGTAGTGACACTAGTGGTAGTAGTAGCAGTAGCACTAAGTAGTAACAATAATGGCAATAGTAGTAGTATAATATAACATAAGTATTATGGTCATACAAAGTTACTAAATATAGAATATTACCGCATGCAATAAAAGATAATAGTTATTAATAGCATAAACCAACATTATTATAAATAAAATCCATAAGTGATAAACCAAATTCCAAAAGTAGTAACCCAAACAATAAACATAATGTATTAGTAGCCCAGTTTATAACACCCGGTAAGTCTTATATAACCAATTAAAGAAAGAATGGTGGGTGGAAAAGAAGTTCATGGTCAATGACCCTTCACTTCCTCTTCTGTCAGGTACGGGAGGCAGGTCCATCATTCCTTGACCTATCACGTTCTGCCTCCAACACAGCAACCCTGGCAGTCAAGGCTGCTATCAATCTCGTCATCTCAACGAACCTCGCTTCGGCCTCATACGTATAAGTATTTATACCTGTGACCCTTTCGTCCAGCCTATCAAGATCATCGGGGTGCGGGTATGTCCTAGCAATATCACTCAAAGCGTTAACACGATCAACTACATCCCTATTGCACTTAGTATGAATCAAATCCAATGCATAAAGGTTCACGGGATGATTGGGTATCTGATGCGGAGCAGGTGCTGGTGCTGGGGCAGGAGCAGGTGCATTCACCTCATCCACACTCGAGTCGTTGCTACTGTTTCCTGAATCCTGTGACATCTAGCTCACAATGCAAGAACACAAACGAACAGATTAGTCAAGTAAATAACGTTAGTCACAAAGTACTCATGTAATGACTAAGTCCTGGTCGTAGTCTAGACTCATCAAGGTGTCCTAATGACCATATCAGACACTCTAATGCAAGTCCTAGTTTCCCTACAAACCGTTAGCTCTGATACCAACTATAACACCCTGGCAAATTTCCATCTGACGGCGCGTTAATCCAGGTCCCACAGTTAACAGTTACGCCCTCTATATGAGACGTTTAAAGCAATCACATTTAATTTTATTAAAAGTTGACTTTTAAAAACATAAGTCAATAATCCCAAAATAGAAACACTGTTGTGATCGTAACCACAAGCCAACAGTATTTAAACAGTTATAAAAGTTTTAAATGCGAAAGTAAATAATGTTCAATAAAACAAATACTGACTCCACGGCCAGACATGCAGCAAACACAGCGGAAGCCTACCTCTTAAGGACCTGAGAATAAAAATACGCAAAAACAGGTCAACAATAATGTTGGTGAATCTACAGGTTTAAAGTAATGTAACAGTATCTGAAAAACAGTTATCAGAAAAATAGTTTAGTTTCCTTAACCACGAGATTTTAACGTTTGCATAATCTGAGCACATGAATACTAGCAATGACCCGAGTATAGAAGCCACTATACCCGCCTTTACCTCCTAAAATGTTATACACTTGTTCGAGCGTATCTAATGTTCAAAATAAATGCACCACAGTTTTTATAGCGGGTGAGGTTGTCAACCTAACGGATCCGTCCATCTAAATCGTGCTTACACCGATGGTATTAAAAGTATTTAAGCTAGAGGCTTTGTGAACAAACTCAGTACACATATATATAGTACTCGTGTTAATACAAAATTATTTGATAAAGTAAGTATAACAGCGTGTATTCTCATCCCTGAAAACATGTAAAAAGCGGGACTGTAGACTCACCTTTGAATAAGCTTGGATGACTGACAAAAACTTGTACGGTTTACAGCTGAATAAGGCAACCTAAGTATACATATATAGGTTGGTCAATATATGTATCTTAAATAAGGGTGGTTTCATAGTATAAGTTCTCTTATTGCTCGACTCGACGCGTTTCCAAGTAAAAGTCAACTATATCATGCAAGTCAAACAAAGTCAACTGAAGTCAAACCGAAAGTCAAACTTGGTCAAAGTAGTCAACTAAAGTCAAAATCAGTAGTTTCATGTCAAATTTTGGTCAACATATCAAACCTAAGTCAAACAATATGTTTCGGGTCATGAATGATCATTTTCACAATTTCAGTTTATCGTTGTGCACAAAGTTCATGAACACGTAGCATACTTAGCACATTATCTCATAGTAAAAAATTTTAGTAAACATGGAAAACTCCAGATCATAAATATACTTAAAATCAATTCCAAAAAGTCCAGCCAGGGACTCATACAATAATTAAAAGTCAGGAATCAGAAGGGGTACATTTGGGGTTTTCCTAGTCAGTTTCTGACCGCGCACTGATTTCGTTTTCGCTATAACCGGAGTTAGGAACATGAAATTGATACAAGACCAGTGGCCATAGTTCAAGGATGAGTCAAAGTAACACATATCAAAAATCTAGCAACTTTTGTTTAGCCAATTTGTACAGTTTATTCATGCAAGTTGAATGTTCAGTTTTTCAGCTCAAATCAGAATCCACATAAAGTACGGCTCTATTGTGCCCAATGCATAAGGATTCAGAGATTGACATTAACTAAAAATAAGTCACATATCATGTTAAAATTCATATTCCTGAAGCTTACATGCTCAATAAATAAACACAATCCACAGAGTATAAAACAGAGAGCAATTTACAGATTCAATTCTAGTTTAGTTAGTCACATTCGCACGCGATTATCCGAAGATCTAGATACAATTAGCCTATGATATCTACATGAAAGATGAAGTAATTTTTGTTTAGATTTCAAATATGTAAAGCTTTAATCACAGAAGTTAATACATTTTATCATACAAGGTTATTTTCATGCAAGTGCTGTATAAAACTACTTTTACACTAATTCAAGCATATCTCGGGTTATACATAAGCAAACGATATGATATCCTAGTCTAAATTGAGTGTTTTTAAATAATATTTCCAGTGGTATAAGTCTCACATGCCAATTTATTGTCTATCAATTCCAGATTTTTGATCAATCACGAAAACACAACGTTAATTTCAATTAAGCATAACTTGATCATCCGGAAACGAAATCAAGCGAATCCAAAGCCTAAACTCAATAGTTTTTTCGCAAGGAATCTGAATATAATATAATAATTAACATTTGAAAAACTTACTTTTTCTGATCATGCAAAAACAAATTCGTTTTTAAACCCTAGCGCATCAAACAATGAATATAACGATTACAATTAACACATACGCGTATAGACTCGAGCAATTGACAACATAACTATGAAACTCTAATAAAAATCAGATTTTTAGGGTTAGAGTTTAGCTAAATATACCTTAGATCAACAAATCGTTTATACCAACGCGTAGAGGAGATCTAGAATTGCAACGTTTGTTCTTGAGGTTTAATCAAAAATTGAGTTTGAGTGTGTGTGTGTGTGTGTGTGTGTGTGTGTGTGTGTGAGTTGGGCGATGGCAGCAGAGAGGGGAGAAGGAGGGATCGACCAAAAAAATAATGGGGAAAGATTACATAGTTTAGGTTTACACAAGCCATATATATTTAGCCCTAATTCTCTAATTAACACTTAAGTCCCTCAAGTAATCAAAATTAAGCATAAAAGGGTGGGGAGTGGGGTGCTTCGGCCGAATATGGCCCAGGGGTACTCCTGGACTCGTGTTGTCCAATTTCTTGTACTCGTGGTCCGTTTTAAGTGTCGTTTAGTCGTACCGAAGGCCCGGAACGCTAAACCGATCGTTAAAACGCAACCAAACGTTAATTTATTAAAAACCCAATAAATTAATTATTTTTAAAAAGTTAATAATTAATAAAATTAATTATTAAAATAAACCCGAGCGTTTCGTTGCTCAAAAAGCAGTTATCAAAATCGTATCATTTTTATCGTATTTCATTATCCGAAATATTTATTTGAATTAATATCAACCCATATTAATTATTATAACCATCCAAAGATCAAGTACGCATTTATTACACGCAAACGCACAAAAGTTAAATAATCGCCGTTAAATAAACTAACGGAAGGTTAATGGAAGCAACGAAAAAAGCAGGGTTGTTACACAAGATGTTTGATGAATAATCCCGTTTTCTTCGCAAAAGTGTTTCATTGAAGTATTGACAAATTCACCCCATTATCGGATCTCAAAATTTGTATATTTTTGTTAAATTGAGTTTTTATCATTTTATAAAAATGGAAAAACTTTTCAAACACTTCAGATTTGTGAGTCAAAAAATAAATCCAAGTCATGCGTGAATGGTCATCAATAAATATGACAAAATATCGGAAGTTTTTTCCCCCAATGACTGGTGCAGGACCCCATACATCCGAATGGATTAAAGCAAAAGGTACATCTTTTCTTGTATTACTAGGTTTAAAAGTACTTCGGTGGCTTTTAGCCAAAGTGTAAATTTCATAATTTAAAGTAACATTGGATGGAAAAAGACTTGGAAATAAAGCATGTAAGTATCCGGCAGATGGGTGACCCAACCTCCTATGCCATAACCAAGCTTTTCTCGTAGGTGTTCCGTGAGCTAGCATCACGGTGCCTTGTTGGGTTACTTCGTCCACATAGTACAACCCACCCCGTTCGGTACCACTTCCAATAATTTCCCTAGTCCTAATGTCTTGAAGGATACAAAAAGTGGGGTGTAATAGAACAGAACAATTTAGTTCTTTTGTAACGTGACTAACAGATAATAGTTTATGAGACAGAGTTGGAATATATAAACAATTAGATAATTTCATAGTCGGAATAAATTCAATATTTCCACCCCCTTTTACTTGTACAATACCCCCGTTAGCGGTTTGAATCTTATTTATCCGAGGTTTCGATTCGGAATAAAAGTCGGATTTTTCAAAACTCATGGTGTGGGTAGCACCACAATCAAAAATCCACTCGTTGCTTTTTATGTTATTCGAAATGGTATTAGCTTTTCCGAAAAAAGAATTATTAGTTAGCTGTTTCTCAAAAAAAAATTGGGCTGATTTAATTTTATCATAATTTTGGGTCAGTGCCTGAACATTCCCATTTAGCCCACCCTTTATTTTCTGTTGGGCCAAATTGTTAAGCCCACTTCTCAATTGGTTATAGATTTCAGGTTCAGTACCCAAATTAATCTCACCCTCTCTTTCTTTTTTTCACGAACGTGGGTTCTGCCATTCCCGTATCCCTAACAAAATTAGGGTTTCTCATGCTTCTCTCCCTTTTTTCACTTTCTGGTGATTTCAATCGGCAAAAAGGATTTAATCCTTCTTCTTCTTCGATTGTACGAAGACAATAAAATCTATTAGGGTTCTTCCCTTTTTCAGATCGATGGTAATTAGGGTTTTCCCTTTTTATTCTAGTCGATTGTTGCAATTTAGGGTTTGAGGCATTTTTCCTCACTATTTTGGTCAGATTATACGAATCAAGTATAATACCAGGGTCGAAATTCGGGCTTGAGGATTTTTTTTCCTCACCTATTTGATCTGTTTATGCGAATTAAAAAATAGAGAGTTTTTATTAGGGTTTGAGGTTTTTAATCTCAGCCCCGTACCTCTTGTTGATGCCTGAGTTGCAAAAGTGTGGCTTTTGGAAGTGTCGTTGCTGTTTGTTACCTTACTCTTAGCTCCGGCCGCCGTTGCCGTCATCTCCGCCGTATTCAACCTTTCACATTCTTGGTAGGCTATGAATTTATCGGATTTGATGGTGACCGGTACTGGACGACAGAGAGCATTCAGGTAAGTGTTTTTTATGACTCTTGACTGCTCGATTTTCATATTTTGACTAATAAAGCTACCGTCAAATTTAGACATGGCAGCTTGATTATCTGGTAAATGATTGAAGCTTATAATCGGTTAATTGCTTTGATTTCAGATCAGCAAACCGTAAGCTCTGATACCATATTTACTATATTAAAAGTAATGATTTTGATCTTGTATTGAATATGAATAAATGTTTGATACAATTGAATTGAATGAATTACAAAAAAGTTAAGTGTTCTACTTATACAATCTTGAGCTAACAGCTACTTCTATATACTGTTAGGCTCCATAAGTTGTTTTGGAACCACAATATGCAGACTTGGAACTGTTTTGTTGTCTTTGTGGCTGACTTGGACTTGGCAGCTTGTGATAACTCTAAAGGGAAAGGATGAGAATTATTTCTCTGATCCTAGAGTCAACATACTCAAAAAGGAATACAGCCAAATGCAGGTTAGTTTATGCATTCTTTTAACAACATTTACTCTTGTTCAAATTGTATGTGATGCATTAACCATGTAAATGGCTTGTTCAAGCATTATTATGTTGTTTGAGCGCACCTTTTAGGTCTGGTGAACTCTTATGTGGTGATGAATTTAGGATTGAAACTTAAAAGGGTTTTAACTGAGTTAATTTTAGATATCTTGATAGCTCATGCGGTAAAACTACAAATGCTAAAGACATATGGGGTTCTATAATTATATTCAGTGATTAGTGATATCATATACCATTAAATGTCAAAAAATATATATATTAGTGGTGTCATAAGACACAACACACATGAACTTAGAATCACCTATGCCCTTATGGTTCGACATACACCAGAAACTTTCTAGCCATCTATGCTCCCAAAGAAGATTTGGGGCCACGAATGCTTAGTGTTCTTCCGTTCTCGATTTGTATTTTTTTTTAAATTATCCATATGTTAAGTTTACAGAAACCTATTTCCGCTAAAAGGTTTTAGTGTTTAAAGAACATGTCACACTTTTACATCCTAGAATCATGTCATCTTTTGCAATTCGGGGTCAACTTCGTATTCATATAACTCGTTAACCAATGAAAGTTCATCCATGGAAGAGTTACATGTTCCATTCAAGCATTCGTTTATCAAGACAATAGGTGATGGCGACTCGACTTCGTTTTGGTTAGAACATTGGATTGGTGGGGACAAACTTTGCAACTTATCCCGCGTTTATTTTGGTTAGAAGCCGAAAAGCAAGTGAATGTCAATGGCAGATTTCAAGACTTCGAAAAATCTCTGATTCCTTTTTGGAATTGGACACGTGATCTGGACACGTGATCCAACAGGACGGATGGCTGGAGAACTTCAAAGGTTGATCGAACTGCCAGAGTCTGCTTCTTTTATTCGTTATTCAAAAGATTCATGGAAATAGGAGCCTAGCTTCAAATTGTCTTTTTTCGATTAAAAAACTTACGAGCACTTTCGAAAGCAACACGTTGGAGCAGTTTACCTCGCAGGATAGCACTCAGAGAAATGCACTTGTACCAAAAAAAGTAGAGATTTTCATCTGGAGGGCTCAAAAAAGGAGACTACCGGCCCGCCTTAAAAATATCCGTGGGATTTATTTCCTGAAAGCCGGATTGCCCCGGGGAGGTTTTACCGACCTGTATTCAGGACCCAAGTCCGATCCGCCTGCCCCTTGGGATGATTTAAGGTTCGGATCCCTCTAATGCGGTTCGGGTTTTCGCCCGAAAGCGCGTGTGTGCGTGGCAAATGAGAGTATTCGATGTCAACAACTTGTCTTTAAAAACAAAAGAGAGAGACTACCGGTGCGACTTGAACACAACAAAAGAGGCATTGATCTTCATAGTGTGAATGCCCCCTATGCGATGACGAGTTGGAATCGGTGGAACACTCGCTTCTCCTATGTAATCGGGTCATTGACATTTGGAATCGAATCTTTAAATGGTGGGGTTTAAACAATTTTATCTACACTAATTTGTTGGATTTGATAAGTCGTGGAAAGATGATTTGGCAACTAGTTTGGCAAGCGATTGTTTAGATTTGTCTATATCTCATTTGGAGCCTTCGAAACCAACTAGTTTTCCAAGGTAAATTATGGAACACTCTCATGGCAATAAACGAGATACAATCCAAAACGTTCGAGTGGATCTTCTCAAGAGCTAAATGATTTGATATCGAGTGGTTAACTTGGATTTCTAATCCAAGTGAGCTGCTTTATACCGCGTGAAGTATTAGTTTTATACTTGTATGTTTCTTTTCAATTGACATGTCGTGTATAGGCTGTTTCGTGTCTGTTTAGAATGTAGCTATTGTAGGTTGTTAGCTTTGCAACCCTCATGTATTTCATGTCGTTCACTGATGTACTCTCTTCGTTTTTAATATATTGGCTTTTAAAAAAAAAATTATAACTCGTTAAAGTATAGGTTTGTCTACTTGTTAAGTTATCTCAAGAAGTTTAAGGTATCTTGTTATCTACTTGAATATTTGCTTACATAATAATGCTTGTATAAAACTTCAACCTAATTGTACTAAATAAATCTTTTTTTATTTTATTTTATTTTATTTTATTTTATTTTTCGTATCTTCCATATTACAAGTACACTTTATATAATGAAATCCAAATAAATAATCTCGTTGACAAAAGACATGAGAACGTCTTTCCCGTATTTTGGACTGTTGAACATGCCAAAAAATCATATGAGTAATAATATACTAATATTAGTACTCTGTTTCAAATTTTAATGGTAAAGTGTTTCTTAAATGTGTCAAGACGGGTCAAACGACCTTTTTAATAGGCCAGAACAAGTTGTCTTGGGTTGGGCTTGCCTGGAAATGGTCTAATGCTACTTTTTTGTTTGAACAAATAATTTTAGATTCATGCTAACAACAATATCAGAAAAAGCAAAATCAAAACAATATAAAAAAGGCAACAAGGACCGCAAAATTAAAGTTGTCAACAACAATAATGAGCATAAAAAGCCATAGCACTTGAATTTGTAAACTATATATATAATACGACAGAAGCATAATGTGAAAAGTTGCATCAAATGATTTAATCACGTCATGTTGATAAATTGTTTTGTATAGCATATGAATTAGATTTGCTTAAGTGTAGCATTGCTCTTAATAATAGTTCATTATATTATATTCTATTTTTCAGTATCATAAAAATATGGGATAGATATGGAACAAAAAGAGGTGTAAATTACCCGAGTCGAGTTTGAGCTTGATTAAATTCGAGCTCGGTCTGTTTAAAATTTAAGGAGCTCAAATTCGGCTTGTTGAAGTCTAAATGACTTTCATAATTGTATTTCTTATTCCAGTTGTAAAGTGAAAATAGGGAGAAAGGACGGAGCTATATTTAATCAAGAAAGACATAAAGCTAGGGCTAAAAATTGGGACCATTACTATAATTCCTATTTACTACGAAGTATATGTGTAACGAGTATATATGTAACGAGTTACTATGGTCACTCGCACGTTCCAGGATATTATTTTGTTTTAAATATTAATTGAATTGAACGTTATATTTAGGAACATATTAAAATAACCCAAATTTCTTAAAGATAATTCAGCCAAGTAATACCAACAAACCTTTGTTTTTACCACCCACATTTCTGTTTGCTTTCACATTTGCCTTGTACCTGTAAAAAGACAAAGTCATAACTTATATAACCAGTCAATATCTTTATCAATATACTCCATATTATAATATATTTTACATTATATAGATATTAAATATATATCTATAAATTATAAATTATAATTAATGAAAAAGATAAAAAGAAGAAGAATGAAGGTCGTTTGACCCGTCTTGACACATTTAAGGTCACCGCTAGTGCTTGGTTTTTCAGGTGGTTGGGTGAACTTCAGAGGTATTTCAGGGGTCGGTGGTGGCTGGGTTATGTTGTGGTTTGGGGTGGAGCTGTCCGTGGTTTCGGATGCGAGTTGTTTCCTGTTCGGGGTCTTTTTCGGGTTTGGACCAGGCGACGATCTCCCTGTTGGAGATCTGGTTCAGATCCGAGGGTGGTTGCGACTTTTTGTGGAATTGACACTTCTTCAGACGGATGTGCTTACGTTACTTGCTGTTTCTTTTTGTTTGTTGGGGGTAGCGATCGGCGTTCTCCTGATCGCCTCCGTTGGTTGTTTTGTTCTTTTTTTTTTCCTTTCTGTAATGTGTAGTATAACCGTTATTTTAGTTTCATATGTTATAGCTTCAGTTGACTCGGTTTCCTTGTAAAAAGCGAGTTATCACCTAGTTGGTGAGCCGTTTGTTAGGTCTGTCTAGTCTTAGCTAGAGCTCGTTGTTTGGATCTATTGTATCGGTTGTATGAGTTGATCTTCGGATCTGTTATTAATGTTATCGTTTTTCGCCAAAAAAAAAAAAAAAATGAATGAAGACATTAACAATAAGTCAAATCAACCGTCTAACTGGGTCAAGATAATGGCACACACAACTAGTTAGATTATCATCAAATCTGAAAATTGAATTTTTTTGTATCTTGAAATTAAAAAGGGCATAATTGTCTTTTTAAAATTCTTCCCTACAATCCCGTTCTTCATTGTTGCTTCTATGGGTGTGTTTGGACGAAAGTAGCTGGAGCTGGAGCTTATAGCTGAAGCTGGAGCTTATGAGTAGGAGCTGGAGCTGGAGCTTATTTTTGAAGCTGGTAGCTGGTAGCTGGAGCTTATTATTTTTTATAAATGTTTGGTAAACTAGCTGGAGCTTATTTTCCAGTTCATAAGCTCTACTTTTTTTCATAAGCTACTACAAGTAGCTTATTTTTTCAGAGCTTATGATTTTCATAAGCTCTACTTTTTTGTCTACCAAACGAAGCTTATGATTTGGAGCTTATTAAAATCATAAGCTCAAGCTCCCATAAGCTTCCATAAGCTCCAATAAGCTACGTGCCAAACACACCCTATATCCCCTTCAGAAACACATGTACAATACATTATGTATATTTGCATTATATACTTCGTATATTAAATAACCAAATAATAAAAATTGATACGAATAACTTTCAATCAAGTTAAATATATTTTGAGGCACAATGTATAAAAACTGATACACAAACACATTATTTGATAAAGATGCACTACACTAGCATAAATTAGTGATGCACTGAATCTAATAAACATTTACAAAATACACAAACCTTGAAAAAAATGATACATAACATACATTTTCGTTCATGATATTTAAAAATAAGATACAAAGATCTTGAAAATAGATACATAGAGGATACTATGTTGATACATGGACCTTGGAAAATGGATACACAACGACGATTGAAGTATAAATATGAAACCCGACAATGGAGAAATCTTATCACAAACATGTATGAAAGCAAGCAATAACAATGACGATAGTACATAAATAACGGCAACGACAATGGTTTTTCTCTAACATGACAATCAATACAACTATCGTTGATTGGTAGTGATACACACACATTACAAAAAAGATGCATGATTTTTAAAAAAAAAACTGATGCACATTGTTTTATATTCATTATGATTATGATGTATAAACCTCAAATAATTGATACACAGTACACTTTAGAAATTCGATACCCAATGAATTGATACAAAAGTCGCTAGGATAATTCACTGCTATTTTCTTTCATGGTCATTAAACACAATTTAATTACATGTAAAAGAAAATTCCTTGAGAAAAAATTGATTGTGCTCCCAATCAAGACAGAACTTCTTCCAGGACTAGCCAACCATTCAGCGCCACATCATCACTTCCATTTCACTTCCTTCCCAGGACTAAACTCAGGACTAAACACTCCCAACAATGACATTCCTCCTTCCATATTTTATTTTCTTTTTTAATTTTTTTATAATAACAGGTAATTACAATTATTTAAATAAATCTTATATTTATTAATAATATTAAAAGAATGATTAATTATAAAATTACATCTATCTAATTAAAACTTAAAAATTAATCAAATAAATCAAATAATAGGACACGTACACTAATTTGTAACCATATTTTCATTTAATAATGGGACCCACACTCATCTTCTTCAACTATCCCAACTTTCAACTTTCATTTACATAGATCTTCTTCACAAAACTCATCTCATCTTAATTTCATAGTTAAAATATAAAATAGAAAAAGAAAATATTTGGCCAAATACACCCATTTCATCGTCCACAGAGATCTGCTCAAAATGGACGAAAACGAGGACGTGTGAGCTGGGCGGCCCCCTGGGCGGGACCTGGGCGGTTTCAGTGCCATCAGCGCCCAGCCTGGGCGGAGCTGGGCGGCTCGCCTGGACGCACCGTTGGGACTCGTACGTAATTTGAGCAACATAAAATACAAATTTCAAAGTTTATGTTTAATAATCTAGGAGAAAAACTACAAACCTATTATCAAGGGGAAGTTACGAGAAAAAAAGACCACGATGACTTAATTAAATGAGAACGTTTTTTTAATTGCAAGTTTTAAGCAAAACTAATATTACTAAAATGTCCTTTTGTTTCTAATTTATTTTTATGGTTGAAAGGACACATGTCACTCTAATATAGCTTACTACCTTATGTATTTTAAGACTCTATGTAGATGAACTAATCCCTATATATATATATATATATATATATATATATATATATATATATATATATATATATATATATATAGGAATTGGTTCATCTACGATGAAGCTTAAAATACATAGGGTATTATGCCACTCTTTGATTGACATGTGTCCATTTAAGATAAAGATATTTATTTAAGTAATTTAAATGATAAAGGATAATTTAGTCAATTTAGTTTATACTAAACTTCTTAATTTTCAGTTAAACAATTCCGTAATTATTTAAAGGTAGTGTGAGTAACCTCTTCCTTAAAAATAGGTATGACATTTTCCATTTCAAGTTTTACATTTTTCAAAATCTTTAACTGGAAGACATATACAGTATTTTTGATTTCATTATTATGGGTTTGATGGTTATTGGATAGCCTATATGTATGTACTGACGTAGTCTCACTTCTGATTATACCATGAGTGACATTGTATGCATTAATAATGTTAAGTCAAGTATTCAGTAAACCGTATCTTAAAGCAGTGTTAATTAAAATATTAAAGTATTGATTAGAAATTAAAATAGAATTAACTAGGAACGTATGAGCACAATAATGTATCACCACAATTTTGAAGAAGGATTTACTAGTATATATGTTTATCATGTTACGAACACACCGTGTATCATCATGATTACGAATAAAATGTATAACCGTGATTCAACAGGTTGACGAACACAATGTATAACCGTGATCACGAACACAATGTATCAGTTCAACAAGTTTTTTGAATAGAAAAGTTGTTGGGGGTTCATCATGTATATAGAAAAAATGGGTTATGCATCATTATTTTTACAACGAAGTGTGCATCATTATTTTTATAACGAAGTGTGCATCATCATTTATAACTAAAAATCGTTATGCATCAACATTTATATGGATATATTGATTTTCGTCTATGGATTGTGTATCATCTCTGCAAAGTATATGTATAAGTTTAATGTTTTTAGTTTTTGTTAGATGATGATGAACAATCTTTGTTTGAATGATAGTTAATGCGCAGACTTGAACAAATACGTTGATGTTGCTATGATTTGAAAATGATTTATTATGAATAAAGACTATAATGTCCTTGATTAATATCAATTTCGTATGAATTTAATTACAAAAATATAATCTATTTAATACGGAGTAAGTTATTAGATGAGATTTGACTAAATCCAATGGTTCACAAGTCTTCTTACCCTTTGTATTTTAAGTATCACTTTACAATAACCAAACCATATATATATATATATATATATATATATATATATATATATATATATATATATATATATATATATATATATATATATATATATATATATATATATATATATTAAGCGAACTGCAGTTAGGCGAAGTGCTGTTTCATTGCCATCAATTGCAGTTAGGCGATTTACATTTTTTTTTTCTTTCGAAAAGCAACCGTTATCAATAATGTAAATCAACGAAAGAGGCATAGCCCCATACATACTCCAATAATATGGATACAGAATACAAACATGACAACTATACCACCAAACTAAAGAATGCCTGTTGTAGAGAAGGCAACAAACATCAAACATCATCTAAACATCACGAAATTTATAACAACAATCCAAGATTTGTTTGCAAATACATTTTGATTGCTGTTTCACCAAATTAAATATGCACACGTCTATTCCACTGCTTGCAATAATTCGGAACCAATGCCCGATAATGAAGTATTGCATTTTCCCCTGAAGGCTTCATTAATGCTTAGGTTCGAGACATAACCAAAACCCCACCATTTATATACCCTTTCCCACACATCCATGGCATGTTTGCAAAAAATCATAGCATGGACAAGGGACTCAATATCACCATCGCGAAGGGGGTAACGAACATAATCAAGATCAATACCTTTTTTATCTAGTTCCACACGAACCGGAAGGCGACGTTTCGTTAACCTCCATATAAACACTTGCACTTTTTGTAACAGACTGAAACCGGGGCTAGTTGTAAGTTGCCTATTTTGACCTTAGGGTTTGTGCTTAGTCTTAAGTGCTTTTATTTCAATTATTTTATTAGTGTTTTATTATAATTGTGTTGTGACCAATTTGTGACAAGGGTCCCAGAACATGTTGGTTTATTTAATTTGGACTCCGTTAGGGTTGCCAAATTAAGTACGAAAGAAATTAGATAACTGGTAAATACCTGTGTGATATGGGGTATGGGTTTATAACCCAATATTAAGTGTATGTCCTGGATTCTTCTACCATTTTCTCAAAATAAACACACACACACAAACGCATACCAAACGCACCATGATCATAAACCCTAACTTGATTTGTGAGCTTTTGGATTAATTGAAGTTAGCAATCGATTCCTTGTGTTCTTTTGATCATCTTAAGGTAAGTATTACAAAGATTTATGTATTAATCTTGTTGAAAATTGAGTTTTAGTGTTCTTATGAGTTTTTGAAGAAATTAGCTCAAATCTTGTTGTTTGATGTTTAAAAACATCAATAGATGTTAGAAATAGGTTGTATATATGTTTAGTAGCTTCCATGTGCTTAAAATTTGATCAAAATCGCTCAAAAATCGAGTTTTTGGGAAAAAAATCGTAAAAACAGCGAACTGCTTCGAAACCCAGTTGCTACAGTATTTTGCTACAGTACCCGAACTGCTACAGTACCCGACCTGCTAGAGTCACTATTTGCTACAGTGTCACTATTTGCTACAGTGTCGCTATTTGCTACAGTATCCCCGAGTTGCTACAGTGCTGATTTGCTACAGTACCGAGTTCTACAGTGTCACTATTTGCTACAGTACCGAGTTGCTGCAGTGTCACTATTTGCTATAGTACTTTTATGAAATTGAAACGGGCGTAACTTTCAAAACGTAACTCCGTTTTTGATGAATAAACTATCGTTAGAATTGTAATAAATAATACTTTTTAATGGTGAACTTTTAAGAAACTAGATCAAACTGTTTTTGGGCCGGAAAAGGAGTTTTAGTGTGTATGTCGTGTTTTGCACGCACCTGTATGCCATTATTGAGTGGAGTCATGATGTAGACTCATAAAATTATGAATATATGGTGTTATGATCTAGTTAATCGTATGAAATGATTATATTATTTATTGGATATGTATATTAACTTGGTTTTTGCTGTTCTCAGGTTATAAGGACAAGGAGGAAGCTCAGAAATAATAACTGAGCAGTTGCTGGTAATTGGTGAGTGGGTCTATCTCCGGATAGAGTTTAAGTAGCATATCATGCTACTGTGGTTGACTCTTTTACCATGCATAGTGTAGAAATTGCCATGTTAGAATAATATAGTATGCCTGATGTTGTATGTGATTTATGTGTACACTGTGTGAATGGCACCAGTCGGGCTTAGGGAGACTGGGGACTCGAGACCGTGCCTAGGAGAGGTTAGAGTCCGTATGAGGTCAACCGTGCCTAGGGGAGGTTGGGTCCATAGGCTACTGATTGTGGAGTATAGTGTGAATGATGCATCCCCTGCATCTGGATAACTATACTGTGAATTGAGTAGCAGGGACTATCGGTAGACTCAAGTCCGATCAGCTGGGAGTCGTGTGCTCGTACAAGCCGCCGATCCTCGTATTGTCTTATTATATGTTAGTTGGTAGTTAGCAAGTACTGTTGATGTATATAGCTTGTGTGTGGCTTAAGCTATATCTGTTAGATAGATTCCATTCACTTAGCGGTGCGCTAATCCCCCACATATTTTCCCCCTTGCAGGTTTAGGTACTGCCAATTGGGATGGGTGCTATTGCAGAAGACATGTTTGACAATCCAACTCTGATGTTGAATTTTGTATAAATAATGTTTTGTAATAATGTAACACCGTTGTGTAAACTAAAACTTAATGACGTGACTTATATTGTGTTTGTTAATAAAGTCTTCCGCTGTGTATTTAAAAAAAAAAAAAAATTTGGCCGGTGTTACAAGTTGGTATCAGAGCATGGTTTGGCAGCAGATACGTGCGCGTATTTTGTTCCCAAACCCTGAGGCAAGTCAAACATGTCTGTGGAAATGGGGGCTAAGTGAAAATAGGATATTCGTGTGTTAGTTGTGATTGAACTAACTGTTATCCACTAAGCTTTTGTGTGAGCTGTTTTGTAGCACAGGTATGGCTGATAGAAACGCAACTGGCCCATCCAACCCCGAAACATTCAGAGCACCAGAAGAGGGTGTTGAGTCTGATGATGATCAGAATAGTTACATTCTTCAGTTAGAGAGCAAACTAAAGGAGGCTGAAGACAAAATTAATGAGCTTGAATTGGCGAGGCATTCTGGAAATGATGATACACCACCTGGATTCCCAACCGCGCAATCCCAAACGATACCTAATGTGCCCCAGAACCAGCTTCAGAATGAAATACCTAACCAATATTATATGCCACCACAAAACACCTTTACTTACCAAAATCCCATGATGATGAATCCATACCAAATGCAAATGTTCCATCAATCTTACTTGCAACCACCCAAAAGATGTACTTATAAAAATTTTCGTGATTGTAAACCCTCCGAGTTCTCTGGAAGTACTGATCCGACTGTAACTCTCAATTGGTTGCGAGAAGTTAAAAGGGTATTTGAAGCGTGTCAGTGTGAACCCGGGCTGAAGGTAACATATGCTAGTAGATTGTTGAAAGGTAGGGCTATGATTTGGAGGGATTCTTTGATTTACAGTATACCGAAAGAGCAAGTGAGTATGATCACATGGGAGCAGTTTTATGGAAAGGTGTGTGAACAGTATTGTAATCCGTTTGATATGAACCGAATCAAGAATGAGTTTCTTGAAATGAAGATGACACCTCAAATGACAATCGATGAGGTAGTAGAGAAGTTTATGGATAAACTGAGGTTTGTACAACAATGGGTGCCAGACGAAGCATCTCGTATCCAGCATTTTGTTAATATCATTCTGCCTGAGTACAGAACTTTTGTTAGAACAGCTACATCATTGTCTCAAGCTGTTGTGATGGCTAAGATGGTAGAAAGTGATGTTCAGGCTGCCAGAAACAGAATGTTTGGTAATGTGCTACAACAAGGTGGGCAAGTATCTGGTCAATCAGGATCTAAATCCAAGAAGTCTAGTGGGTTTAAATCGAAGGGTAAAAGTGGTCAGAGTAGTACTGGATATGGATCAGGTAAAGGGAATTGGTGTCACACGTGTCGATCTTCTCACAGTGGTCAGTGTTCTGAGGCTACAAGAAGATGCTTAAAGTGTGGTGTTGTTGGGCATGAGTCTTCAGCATGCCCGTATCCGAATAGTGTGTGTTGGAGTTGTCATAAACCAGGGCATCGTGCAATTAGTTGTCCGTCGAAGAGTGGTAGTTCCGGGGCAGGGTCAGGAGCGCGTTCAGCATCAGCCGTAGGGTCAACTGCCTCGAGTGGGAAGAAGAGGAAGAACCCTTCAACAGCAGAGGCTAGAGCTTTTCAGATGTCGGTTGAAAATGCTGTGGCAATCGACGAAGTGATCACCGGTATGTTTCTAATCAACTCAATACCTGCTCGCGTATTGTTTGATTGTGGTGCTAATAGGTGTTTTATGTCCCTAGATTTCTGTGCTAAGTTGAATTTACCAGCTACTGTGTTACCCAAGCCGGTTAGTGTAGAAGTAGCCGATGGTAAGACCACACCCATCTCAACCTATGTGACTGGGGTTTGTATAGAGATCGAAGGGAAGCCTTTCCCAGTGACTTGTTTAGTGTTACCTATTTCTAGCTTTGATGTAGTACTAGGAATGGATTGGCTGAGCTCGCTTAGGGCTAATATTAAGTGTGATAGGAAAATGATTACCTTTCGTCCGACCGATGGAACCCGTGTTGTGGCTCGAGGGGAGCGTAGCGGGTATAATTTTCCGTTGATAACCATGATGAAAGAGAAAAAGTCGATGGCAAAGGGTTGTGAATCATTTCTTGCATATGTGATTGATGTGAAGAAAGAAAAGAAAACAGTGGCCGATATTCCGATAGTATCAGACTTTCCCGAAGTGTTCCCAGATGAGTTACCAGGTCTGCCGCCGGTAAGGGAAGTCGAATATAAGATTGAGTTGGTTCCTGGAACAACTCCAGTTGCAAAAGCTCCATACCGATTAGCGCCGTCTAAAATCCGTGAAATGATGTCACAGATTCAAGAGTTATTAGACCGTGGGTTTATTCGACCAAGTTCTTCACCGTGGGGTGCTCCGGTATTGTTTGTTAAAAAGAAAGATGGGTCAATGCTTATGTGTATTGATTATTGTGAATTGAACAAAAGAACAGTGAATAATAAGTATCCGTTACCTCGAATAGACGATTTGTTCGATCAGTTACAGGGTGCTTCATTCTTTTCTAAGATAGACTTACGATCCGGATATCATCAGGTTCGTGTTTCTGAATCAGATATACCAAAAACAGCGTTCAGAACAAGGTATGGTCATTATGAATTTCTTGTCATGCCGTTTGGGTTGACGAATGCGCCAGCAATCTTCATGGATCTAATGAATAGAGTGTGTCGTCCGTTTTTAGATAAGTTTGTGATTGTGTTTATAGACGATATACTAGTGTATTCAAAGACCGAAAGTGAACATGCTGAACATCTGAGACAGGTTTTGAACATGTTGAAACGTGAACAACTATTTGCAAAATTTTCAAAGTGTGAATTTTGGTTACGTGAAGTGCAGTTTTTGGGTCATGTGATTTGTGCCGAGGGTATAAAAGTTGATCCGACAAAGATAGAAGCGGTAATGAATTGGAATTCTCCGAAGACTCCGACTGAGATTAAGAGTTTTCTGGGATTAGCCGATTATTATCGCAGATTTATCAAGGATTTCTCGAAAATAGCGGGTCCGTTGACTAAGTTGACTCGTAAAGATGTAGCCTTTCGATGGACTGATGAACAGGAAAAGGCTTTTCAGATTTTGAAACAGTTACTGTGTCAGGCACCGGTATTAGCTTTATCAGAAGGTTCAGACGACTTCGTGGTATACTGTGATGCGTTATTTGCTGGGTTGGGTTGTGTATTAATGCAAAGAGATAAAGTAATCGCTTACTCCTCACGACAGTTGAAAGTTCATGAGAAGAATTATCCAGTGCATGATCTTGAAATGGCTGCAGTAGTGTTTGCTTTGAAACTGTGGAGACACTATTTGTATGGAACCCATTGTGTTATATGTACAGATCACAAGAGTTTGCAGTATATCTTCTCACAGAAAGAATTGAATATGCGTCAGAGACGATGGCAAGAGTTGATCAAAGATTACGATTGTGAAATTAAATACCATCCGGGTAAGGCAAATGTGGTTGCAGATGCGCTAAGTCGTAAAAAGTCAAGTGAAAATGTGAAATTTCTTCGTTTGAATATAACTTCAGATTTGATTAACAGCTTAAAAACCATTCAGGCCTGTGCTTTAGAGGACGAACATATTAAATCTGAACAAATGACCAAACGAAAAATGGACTTAATTGATGACTCACGTGGACTAAAGACCTTAAACAATCGTGTTTGGGTGCCTAAGCTTGGAGATTTGAGGGATTTAATCATGACGGAAGCTCACAAATCCAGCTTGACAGTACATCTGGGTAGTAATAAGATGTATCATGATTTGAAAACAGTGTATTGGTGGCCAACAATGAAAATAGATATCGCCCGTTATGTCGAAAAGTGTCATATATGTTCTCAAGTGAAGGCAGAACATCAGAAACCTTATGGTTCGTCAGTTACAGATTTCAGAGTGGAAATGGGAACATATAACGATGGATTTTGTGACCAAATTACCTCGAACTCAGAAAAGACATGATATGATTTGGGTAATAGTGGATCGTCTAACTAAAAGTGCTCATTTTCTTGCTACTCGTGAGACAGCTTCGTTAAGTGAGTTAGCCGAATTGTATGTGAAAGAAATAGTTAGTCGTCATGGTGTGCCGTTATCGATCATTTCAGACAGAGATTCCAGATTTGTGTCAAATTTTTGGAATAGTCTTCAACAGAATCTGGGTACACGTGTGAATTTAAGTACAGCTTATCATCCTCAGACAGACGGACATAGTGAAAGAACGATACAGACTTTGGAGGATTTGTTAAGGGCTTGTGTGTTAGAATACGGTGGTTCGTGGGATACACATTTGCCGTTGGTTGAATTCGCGTATAATAATTCTTATCATTCGAGCATAGGAATGCCGCCTTACGAAATGTTATACGGTCGTCGTTGCAGAACTCCGACTTGTTGGTTAGAAGCTGGGGAGAAACAGTTTGCAGGTCCTGAAATTGTTCAAATGACAGCCGAAAAAGTTGCAATTGCTCGAGAAAAGTTGAAAGCCGCTAGAGACAGGCAGAAAATGTATGCTGATCCGCGTAGACGTCCGGTAACCTTTAATGTGGGTGAACGAGTGTATCTGAAAGTTTCGCCGTGGAAATGGGTTATCAGATTCGGTAAACGTGGTAAGTTAGCACCGAGATTTATTGGTCCGTTTCCGATCAGTGAAGTGTTGAATGATCAGACTGTGGTGTTAGATCTTCCGCCAGAGTTAGCTGGTATTCATAATACATTCAACGTATGTTATCTTCGTAAGTGTAAAGTCGACGATGAAACACAACTTCTTCCTTTAGAAGATTTAAGGGTCGATTTGAATAAGAAATTGGTGGAAGAGCCGGTCCGTGTGGTTGACCAAATGGTGACTAAGCTGAGAAAGAAAGAGATTCTGATGGTGTTGATTGAGTGGAAACACAGTTTGGGTTCTAACTTTACGTGGGAGACAGAAGAGTTGATGAGAAATCGCTACCCTCGTTTGTTTGACCAAAACCAGATTCCGAGGACGACATCTTCTTAAGGGGGGTGGATTTGTAACAGACTGAAACCCGGACTAGTTGTAAGTTGCCTATTTTGCCCTTAGGGTTTGTGCTTAGTCTTAAGTGCTTTTATTTCAATTATTTTATTAGTGTTTTATTATAATTGTGTTATGACCAATTTGTGACAAGGGTCCCAGAACATGTTGGTTTATTTAATTTGGACTCCGTTAGGGTTGCCAAATTAAGTACGAAAGAAATTAGATAACTGGTAAGTACCCGTGTGATATGGGTATGGGTTTATAACCCAATATTAAGTGTATGTCCTGGATTCTTCTACCATTTTCTCAAAATAAACACACACACACAAACGCATACCAAACGCACCATGATCATAAACCCTAACTTGATTTGTGAGCTTTTGGATTAATTGAAGTTAGCAATCGATTCCTTGTGTTCTTGTGATCATCTTAAGGTAAGTATTACAAAGATTTATGTATTAATCTTGTTGAAAATTGGGTTTTAGTGTTCTTATGAGTTTTTGAAGAAATTAGCTCAAATCTTGTTGTTTGATGTTTAAAAACATCAATAGATGTTAGAAATAGGTTGTATATATGTTTAGTAGCTTCCATGTGCTTAAAATTTGATCAAAATCGCTCAAAAATCGAGTTTTTGGGAAAAAAATTCGTAAAAACAGCGAACTGCTTTGAAACCCAGTTGCTACAGTATTTTGCTACAGTATTTTGCTACAGTACCCGAACTGCTACAGTACCCGACCTGCTAGAGTCACTATTTGCTACAGTGTCACTATTTGCTACATTGTCACTATTTGCTACAGTGTCACTATTTGCTACAGTATCCCCGAGTTGCTACAGTGCTGATTTGCTACAGTACCGAGTTCTACAGTGTCACTATTTGCTACAGTACCGAGTTGCTGCAGTGTCACTATTGCTACAGTACTTTTATGAAATTGAAACGGGCGTAACTTTCAAAACGTAACTCCGTTTTTGATGAATAAACTATCGTTAGAATCGTAATAAATAATACTTTTTAATGGTGAACTTTTAAGAAACTAGATCAAACTGTTTTTGGGCCGGAAAATGAGTTTTAGTGTGTATGTCGTGTTTTGCACGCACCTGTATGCCATTATTGAGTGGAGTCATGATGTAGACTCATAAAATTATGAATATATGGTGTTATGATCTAGTTAATCATATGAAATGATTATATTATTTATTGGATATGTATATTAACTTGGTTTTTGCTGTTCTCAGGTTATAAGGACAAGGAGGAAGCTCAGAAATAATAACTGAGCAGTTGCTGGTAATTGGTGAGTGGGTCTATCTCCGGATAGAGTTTAAGTAGCATATCATGCTACTGTGGTTGACTCTTTTACCATGCATAGTGTAGAAATTGCCATGTTAGAATAATATAGTATGCCTGATGTTGTATGTGATTTATGTGTACACTGTGTGAATGGCACCAGTCGGGCTTAGAGAGATTGGGGACTCGAGACCGTGCCTAGGAGAGATTAGAGTCCGTATGAGGTCAACCGTGCCTAGGGGAGGTTGGGTCTATAGACTACTGATTGTGGAGTATAGTGTGAATGATGCATCCCCTGCATCTGGATAACTATACTGTGAATTGAGTAGCAGGGACTATCGGTAGACTCAAGTCCGATCAGCTGGGAGTCGTGTGCTCGTACAAGCCGCCGATCCTCGTATTGTCTTATTATATGTTAGTTGGTAGTTAGCAAGTACTGTTGATGTATATAGCTTGTGTGTGGCTTAAGCTATATCTGTTAGATAGATTCCATTCACTTAGCGGTGCGCTAATCCCCCACATATTTTCTCCCTTGCAGGTTTAGGTACTGCCAATTGGGATGGGTGCTATTGCAGAAGACATGTTTGACAATCCAACTCTGATGTTGACTTTTGTATAAATAATGTTTTGTAATAACGTAACACCGTTGTGTAAACTTAAACTTAATGACGTGACTTATATTGTGTTTGTTAATAAAGTCTTCCGCTGTGTATTTAAAAAAAAAAAAAATTGGCCGGTGTTACACTTTTAAGGGGACAAAATTATTTCTAATTGTTTCCTGCCGAGTACTGCTACCACAAATATTACTATCGTCAATCAGCTTTGAGAGAATTTTTGTATAGAATACACCTTTGTCAGCTAACTTTCAGACCCAAGCATCTTCACACCTGTTAGATTTAGGATACACTGACAGTTTATATGGAGTTCTAGATTTAGGATACGTGATAATCCTTTTTGATGAAGTTCTAGGTTTTTAGAGTAGGAAGTTGCGAGCTCGGTTCTTTTGTGTGTCATTGTCAATTATTTGTGGGTTTAATTTAAATGTTACAAGGTTAGTTAGGATTATGTTAACTTGCTTAGTATCAAATAGAATGATGGATCTTATCAAGCGGACTCTCTTAGAGTATGTTATTATTTGTACACCAATTTGAATTTTCGGATAATATAATTTAATTTTGTTTATCACAAAAAATAAAAATTAGAATTAAGATCAATTGTACGTTGTTTAAAATTAAAATAGAGGTCACATTTATATATAGTGTAGATGCTTTTGTACGGACTATATTGGAGTTTGGACTCCCAAAAAAGATGAGAGGCTTTTGGCCGGCACATTATCACGATAATAATAGAAATAACTGTGCCGTTGCCCGTTGGTCCCTCTATTTTACCCCAAAAAGCTAACAGCGTCCCTTCATTATCACATTTTAAGATACCGCGTCCCTCCGTCAACTTTCTGTTAAAAAAGTCTGTTAAGTCATGTCATGTGCCTTGCATGTGAGGGTAAATTCGTCTTTTTACTCTTTCCTTCACTAAAATTGAGGGACCACCGGAGCAAAAAATAAAAAATTTTATAATTTATATATTTTTAATTTATAAAATATTTGAAAAATCTAATAATTTATATATTTTTAATTTATAAAAGGGAAAATTGTTGTTGGGACTGTATGATTGTTGTTCAACCTTGAAATTAACTGAAATACGATCCTGATATAGCGATTAACTGATTTCCCCAAGAATCTTAAACAATAAAGTAACAAATCTCATAAATCATCATGAATAGTTGCGAAAAAAAACCTTCATCTTCAACTTTGATTTTTCGAATTGTTCACTTTTAGGCTATGAAGTCTTCACGTGATATGTTGAAAATTCATTATATAATGCTCGTAGATCAGATTCATGGACAAAAACAATTTCGAGAATTCGAATTTGATGATTGAACATTCTGTTGACTTTTTGATCCGAAGTTTGACCTCAAAATTCGAATTCAATACTTCATGTTTGGATGTGAGAATTTGCCGATAGATTCATGATGAGATTACTAACACATCTGCATTTTTACTTTCCCTCAAATCGTTACGAATCAATTCGGGGGCCAAATCGATGACGTTTTCGCATAATTATGAACTCGAGTTCTATCACTTTAGATTTGTTGTTGTTAACCTGAATTAGTGATGCACGAACGTTAGGATTTGATGTAGGATAATGTTTCTGACATCGAATTAAGTTGAGAATCATCAATTGTTAATATGTGAATTTGAGCTTGATGAGCATGAAGAACTCGTACAGGAGTAGTTGTATCCATGAATCTGAGATAATTTGTTTTCTGTTTTTGAATTCTGAAATCTTAACCTGAAGAATGATATGAAAAAGTGTTTTTTTTTTGTGTTTATTGATTCACGAGTATTTGCAAGTGATTTGCAGCTGGTTTTGCAGCAAGTTTTGTGAAGTGATTCTGTGCTTTCTTTTTCTTAAGTTGTGATTTTCCAGATTGAGTTTTTTTTAAATTAGAGTTTGCAATGTTGGGGAAGAACACGAGTTTAATGAAGAAGGAGGTTAAAAAGACGATTTTACCCTCACATGCTACCCTCACATGCAAGTCACATGATAGGAGTTAACGGACTTTTTTAACGGAAAGTTGACGGAGGGACTCTGTATCTCAAAGTTATAAAATAGAGGGATGCTGAAAGCCAAAAAAAACTTGAGGGACGCTGTTAGCTTTTTGGGGTAAAATGGAGGGACCAACGGCACAATTATTTCATAATAATAATAATTTCGTCCCAATCTTAAACGTTATTTTAATTTTAATAGTTTATAGTTTGTAAATTCTTTAACTAACGACTAATTAATACGGAGTATAAATTTTTATTAAACAATGAGTAAATAAAAATACATATATACTCCACAAAGCTTATAAAAAATTAGTTAAAACAAATTTCATTATTTAAAAAGGACAAAATATATTTTAAAGAGATTTTAAAAAGGAAAAGAACAAAAAAAAAAGATGACAAAATTTTTTATTAAGAAAACGGAAAAAATGTCAAATGGTGATTCATCTTTACTCATGAAAAAACATACAAAACGACCGTTGAAAATTACGGTCTCACTAATTCCCACCACTCAGCTCAACAATAACAGTAAAGAAATAAGAACAATCCACAACACAAGATTTAACGTGAAAACTACAAAACATGAGAAAAATCACCGGCCATCAAAAAAAGAAATACACTATATCACAAATTGTTATAATGATATAGACGACCCTCTTAAGCGAACTACACTCTCCAAAGTATTTAACTAATACAACTCTCAAACAATGGTAAGAAAGAAATAAATAATCAATTTTTTTTTTTTACGAGGAACCCCCTAGTGACTTGTTACTCGTACCCTCATATAAATAAGTCACTTTCAAAAGAAAATATAAATAATAGAACAATGTGATAATAAGTAACATAGTTTTGAATTATCATTCAAAGAGGGCAGACTCTTGTTGTTTTCAAAGTTTTATTTGACAACTACGAGTAATAAATCAAGATTTGAAAACAAACATTTCCTGATTTTTGCATGTAAATAAATAATAAAGTAGTGTAACAAAGTACGACCTTTAAAATATGTATGAGAAATGAGAGTATTATTACATCGTGAGCACATAATATATAAAAGCATACGTACAGTTAATCCAGTTTTTCTTAGATTGAAAATGGTACTCATATATAAATGTTAGATAACATAAATGTAAATGTTAGTATACATAAATAAATGTTAGATAACATAAATGTAAATTTTAGTAAAAAATGATAATTAGACGACAATATCGACCATATATTATCCGGGCGGTATAACCGACCATATATCATCCAGGTGGCAGAGCCAACCATATATCATTCAGGTGGCAGAGCCAACCATATAATAAGAACAATACAAGTGCAATAATAACTTAATAAAAGTTAGTAGTCCAAAATTTGATATGTTCGAGTCTGAAATTATTAATAATTGCATACCTTGATTAGTGACTCGTGATCGTTTGAGATATCATTTGATTACACTAAGCTCTTCGTGCTGATAACGTGTTGTACTTTAGTTGTTTATAACAACATTGGTAGCCTAAACTTACTACAAATTTCTAGTAATGAAGGAGTATTATACTAATGAGAGAAATGAGAGAAATAATTCTTGTAAGTATAATGGAGCGTGCAAGTTTTTTAGCTTGCATACATGGGTATTTATAGTACAAAAAATACTAGACAATATGTATCCAATACTGACTATGATTTGTACAGAATTGACTATTCATTAAAGCCTAATATTATAACATGTTGTAATTTAGTTGTTTATAACAACATTGGTAGCATAAACTTACTACAAAATTCTAGTAATGAAGGAGTATTATACTAATGAGAGAAATGAGAGAAATAATTCTTGTAAGTATAATGGAGGGTGCAAGTTTTTTAGCTTGCATACATGGGTATTTATAGTACAAAAAATACTATACAATAGGTATCCAATATTGACTATGATTTGTACAAAATTGACTATCCATTAAAGCCTAATATTATAACACTCCCCCTTGGATACCAATTTTGTTTTGTTGGAGATCAACTATAAGTTACTGCCTTATTAAAAACCTTGGCCAAAGAAAAACCCAGTGGGATAAAAACTTTAACTAAGGAAAAAAGAGTGCAGCATATATTTGACTCCCCCTCATGAAATGTCCCGTTCTTATTGATTAAAAACGTTCCATATTAATTGATTTCATTGCGAGGTTTTGACCTCTATATGAGACGTTTTTCAAAGACTGCATTCATTTTAAAACAAACCATAACCTTTATTTCATCAATAAAGGTTTAAAAAGCTTTACTTAGATTATCAAATAATGATAATCTAAAATATCCTGTTTACACACGACCAATACATAATGGTTTACAATACAAATATGTTACAACAAAATAAGTTTCTTGAATGCAGTTTTTACACAATATCATACAAGCATGGACTCCAAATCTCGTCCTTATTTAAGTATGCGATAGCGGATGCTCTTAATAATCACCTGAGAATAAACATGCTTAAAATGTCAACAAAAATGTTGGTGAGTTATAGGTTTAACCTATATATATCAAATCATAATAATAGACCACAAGATTTCATATTTCAATACATATCCCATACATAGAGATAAAAAATCATTCATATGGTGAACACCTGGTAACCGACATTAACAAGATGCATATATAAGAATATCCCCATCATTCCGGGACACCCTTCGGATATGATATAAATTTCGAAGTACTAAAGCATCCGGTACTTTGGATGGGGTTTGTTAGGCCCAATAGATCTATCTTTAGGATTCGCGTCAATTAGGGTGTCTGTTCCCTAATTCTTAGATTACCAGACTTAATAAAAAGGGGCATATTTGATTTCGATAATTCAACCATAGAATGTAGTTTCACGTACTTGTGTCTATTTTGTAAATCATTTATAAAACCTGCATGTATTCTCATCCCAAAAATATTAGATTTTAAAAGTGGGACTATAACTCACTTTCACAGATTTTTACTTCGTCGAGAAGTAAGACTTGGCCGCTGTTGATTCACGAACCTATAACAATATATACATGTATATTAAAGTATGTTCAAAATATATTTACAACACTTTTAATATATTTTGATGTTTTAAGTTTATTAAGTCAGCTGTCCTCGTTAGTAACCTACAACTAGTTGTCCACAGTTAGATGTACAGAAATAAATCGATAAATATTATCTTGAATCAATCCACGACCCAGTGTATACGTATCTCAGTATTGATCACAACTCAAACTATATATATTATTTTGGAATCAACCTCAACCCTGTATAGCTAACTCCCACATTACTGCATATAGAGTGTCTATGGTTGTTCCAAAATATATTATATAGATGGGTCGACATGATAGGTCGAAACATTGTATATGTGTCTATGGTATCTCAAGATTACATAATATACAATACAAGTTGATTAAGTTATGGTTGGAATAGATTTGTTACCAATTTTCACGTAGCTAAAATGAGAAAAATTATCGAATCTTGTTTTACCCATAACTTCTTCATTTTAAATCCGTTTTGAGTGAATCAAATTGCTATGGTTTTATATTGAACTCTATTTTATGAATCTAAACAGAAAAAGTATAGGTTTATAGTCGAAAAAATAAGTTACAAGTCGTTTTTGTAAAGGTAGTCATTTCAGTCGAAAGAACGACGTCTAGATGACCATTTTAGAAAACATACTTCCACTTTGAGTTTAACCATAATTTTTGGATATAGTTTCATGTTCATAATAAAAATCATTTTCTCAGAATAACAACTTTTAAATCAAAGTTTATCATAGTTTTTAATTAACTAACCCAAAACAGCCCGCGGTGTTACTACGACGGCGTAAATCCGGTTTTACGGTGTTTTTCGTGTTTCCAGGTTTTAAATCATTAAGTTAGCATATCATATAGATATAGAACATGTTTTTAGTTAATTTTAAAAGTCAAGTTAGAAGGATTAACTTTTGTTTGCGAACAAGTTTAGAATTAACTAAACTATGTTCTAGTGATTACGAGTTTAAACCTTCGAATAAGATAGTTTTATATATATGAATCGAATGATGTTATGAACATCATTACTACCTCAAGTTTAGTAGGTAAACCTACTGGAAGTGACAAGAAATGATCAAGCTTCAAAGGATCTTGGATGGCTTGAAAGTTCTTGAAGTAGGATCATGACACAAAAACAAGTTCAAGTAAGATTTTTACTCGAATTAAGATAGTTTATAGTTATAGAAATTGAATCAAAGTTTGAATATGAATATTACCTTGAATAAGAAAGATAACCTACTATATATAACAAAGGTTTCTTGATCTTAGATGATTACTTGGAATGGATTAGAAAGCTTGGAAGTAAATTAGTAAACTTGAAGGGATTTTTGAAGTGTTCTTGAAGTGTTCTTCCTATGATGATTATAGCTTGATTCTTGAAGTGATTTTTGATGAAGATGATGATTAACTACTGGAAAAATACGTTCATAATAGTGTGTGTGTGTGTGTGTGTGTGTGTGTTGAGAGAGAATTAGAAAGAGAATTGGAAGTGAAATGGAGTGAATGATGAGTGGTAATTGGTGAGTGGTGAGTAGGGTTAAAAGGAGTTCTAGTTAGTTGACTAGTTCATGGTAGAAGTTAAAATTGATTAGTCATACATGACATAATCAAGAGTGGAATCCCATGCTAGTTCCTATTGGTATATACTCATAGTAAGTACGTTTTGAAGTTGTGTATAATACGAGTAAGAATACGACTAGAATTCTTGATGAAAGAAAAGAATGGAAAAGTAACTGTAACCATTTTCGTTAAGTATGAGTGTTTTGATATATGTCTTGAAGTCTTCCAAAAGTATTTTAATACATCTAAATACACTACATGTATATACATTTTAACTGAGTCGTTAAGTCATCGTTAGTCGTTACATGTAAGTGTTGTTTTGAAACCTTTAAGTTAACGATCTCAATTAATGTTGTTAACCCATTATTTATTATATCTAATGAGATGTTAAATTATTATATTATCATGATATTATGATATATTAATATATCTTAATATGATATATATATACATTTAAATGTCGTTACAACGATAATCGTTACATATATGTCTCGTTTCGAAATCCTTAAGTTAGTAGTCTTGTTTATATGTATATAACTCATTTTTAATATACTTATGGAGATACTTACTTATCATAATCTCATTTTAACCATATGTATACCCATATATATATATATCGTCATGTCGTTTTTACAAGTTTTAACGTTCGTGAATCGCCGGTCAACTTGGGTGGTCAATTGTCTATATGAAACATATTTCAATTAATCAAGTCTTAACAAGTTTAATTGCTTAACATGTTGGAAACATTTAATCATGTAAATATCAATCTCAATTAATATATATAAACATGGAAAAGTTCGGGTCACTACAGTACCTACCCGTTAAATAAATTTCGTCCTGAAATTTTAAGCTGTTGAAGGTGTTGACGAATCTTCTGGAAATAGATGCGGGTATTTCTTCTTCATCTGATCTTCATGCTCCCAGGTGAACTCGGGTCCTCTACGAGCATTCCATCGAACCTTAACAATTGGTATCTTGTTTTGCTTAAGTCTTTTAACCTCACGATCCATTATTTCGATGGGTTCTTCGATGAATTGAAGTTTTTCGTTGATTTGGATTTCATCTAACGGAATAGTGAGATCTTCTTTAGCAAAACATTTCTTCAAATTCGAGACGTGAAAAGTGTTATGTACAGCCGCGAGTTGTTGAGGTAACTCAAGTCGGTAAGCTACTGGTCCGACACGATCAATAATCTTGAATGGTCCAATATTCCTTGGATTTAATTTCCCTCGTTTACCAAATCGAACAACGCCTTTCCAAGGTGCAACTTTAAGCATGACCATCTCTCCAATTTCAAATTCTATATCTTTTCTTTTAATGTCAGCGTAGCTCTTTTGTCGACTTTGGGCGGTTTTCAAACGTTGTTGAATTTGGATGATCTTCTCGGTAGTTTCTTGTATAATATCCGGACCCGTAATCTGTCTATCCCCCACTTCACTCCAACAAATCGGAGACCTGCACTTTCTACCATAAAGTGCTTCAAACGGCGCCATCTCAATGCTTGAATGGTAGCTGTTGTTGTAGGAAAATTCTGCTAACGGTAGATGTCGATCCCAACTGTTTCCGAAATCAATAACACATGCTCGTAGCATGTCTTCAAGCGTTTGTATCGTCCTTTCGCTCTGCCCATCAGTTTGTGGATGATAGGCAGTACTCATGTCTAGACGAGTTCCTAATGCTTGCTGTAATGTCTGCCAGAATCTTGAAATAAATCTACCATCCCTATCAGAGATAATAGAGATTGGTATTCCATGTCTGGAGACGACTTCCTTTAAATACAGTCTTGCTAACTTCTCCATCTTGTCATCTTCTCTTATTGGCAGGAAGTGTGCTGATTTGGTGAGACGATCAACTATTACCCAAATAGTATCAAAACCACTTGCAGTCCTTGGCAATTTAGTGATGAAATCCATGGTAATGTTTTCCCATTTCCATTCTGGGATTTCGGGTTGTTGAAGTAGACCTGATGGTTTCTGATGCTCAGCTTTGACCTTAGAACACGTCAAACATTCTCCTACGTATTTAGCAACATCGGCTTTCATACCCGGCCATCAAAAATGTTTCTTGAGATCCTTGTACATCTTCCCCGTTCCAGGATGTATTGAGTATCTGGTTTTATGAGCTTCTCTAAGTACCATTTCTCTCATATCTCCAAATTTTGGTACCCAAATCCTTTCAGCCCTATACCGGGTTCCGTCTTCCCGAATATTAAGATGCTTCTCCGATCCTTTGGGTATTTCATCCTTTAAATTTCCCTCTTTTAAAACTCCTTGTTGCGCCTCCTTTATTTGAGTAGTAAGGTTATTATGAATCATTATATTCATAGATTTTACTCGAATGGGTTCTCTGTGCTTCCTGCTCGAGGCATCGGCTACCACATTTGCCTTCCCCGGGTGGTAACGAATCTCAAAGTCGTAATCATTCAACAATTCAATCCACCTACGCTGCCTCATATTCAGTTGTTTCTGATTAAATATATGCTGAAGACTTTTGTGGTCGGTATATATAATACTTTTGACCCCATATAAGTAGTGCCTCCAAGTCTTTAATGCAAAAACAACCGCTCCTAATTCCAAATCACGCGTCGTATAATTTTGTTCATGAATCTTCAATTGTCTAGACGCATAAGCAATCACCTTTGTTCGTTGCATTAATACGCAACCGAGACCTTGCTTTGATGCGTCACAATAAATCACAAAATCATCATTCCCTTCAGGCAATGACAATATAGGTGCCGTAGTTAGCTTTTTCTTCAATAACTGAAACGCTTTCTCTTGTTCATCATTCCATTCAAATTTCTTCCCTTTATGCGTTAATGCAGTCAAGGGTTTTGCTATTCTGGAAAAGTCTTGGATGAACCTTCTGTAGTAACCAGCTAGTCCTAAAAACTGGCGTATGTGTTTCGGAGTTTTCGGGGTTTCCCACTTTTCAACAGTTTCTATCTTTGCCGGATCCACCTTAATACCTTCTTTGTTCACTATGTGACCGAGGAATTGAACTTCTTCCAACCAAAATGCACACTTTGAAAACTTAGCGTACAATTCTTCCTTCCTCAATACTTCTAACACCTTTCTCAAATGTTCACCGTGTTCTTGGTCATTCTTTGAGTAAATAAGTATGTCATCAATGAAAACAATGACAAACTTGTCAAGGTATGGTCCACACACTCGGTTCATAAGGTCCATGAACACAGCTGGTGCATTAGTTAAACCAAACGGCATGACCATAAACTCGTAATGACCGTAGCGTGTTCTGAAAGCAGTCTTTGGAATATCATCTTCTTTCACCCGCATTTGATGATACCCGGAACGTAAGTCAATCTTTGAATAAACAGACGAGCCTTGTAGTTGATCAAATAAGTCGTCGATTCTCGGTAGTGGGTAGCGGTTCTTGATGGTAAGTTTGTTCAACTCTCGATAGTCGATACACAACCTGAATGTACCATCTTTCTTCTTGACAAACAAAACAGGAGCTCCCCACGGTGATGTGCTTGGTCGAATGAAACCACGCTCTAAAAGTTCTTGTAATTGGCTTTGCAGTTCTTTCATCTCACTGGGTGCGAGTCTGTAAGGAGCACGAGCTATTGGTGCAGCTCCTGGTATAAGATCTATTTGAAATTCAACGGATCGATGTGGGGGTAATCCCGGTAATTCTTTCGAAAATACATCGGGGAATTCTTTTGCAATGGGAACATCATTGATGCTCTTTTCTTCAGTTTGTACTTTCTCGATGTGTGCTAGAACAGCATAGCAACCTTTTCTTATTAGTTTTTGTGCCTTCAAATTACTAATAAGATGTAGCTTCGTGTTGTCCTTTTCTCCGTACATCATTAAGGGTTTTCCTTTTTCTCGTATAATGCGAATTGCATTTTTGTAACAAACGATCTCTGCTTTCACTTCTTTCAACCAGTCCATACCGATTATCACATCAAAACTCTCTAACTCTACTGGTATCAAATCAATCTTAAATGTTTCGCTAACCAGTTTAATTTCTCGATTTCGACATATATTATCTGCTGAAATTAATTTACCATTTGCTAATTCGAGTAAAAATTTACTATCCAAAGGCGTCAATGGACAACTTAATTTAGCACAAAAACTCTACTCATATAGCTTCTATCCGCACCCGAATCAAATAAAACGTAAGCAGATTTATTGTCAATAAGAAACGTACCCGTAACAAGTTCCGGGTCTTCCTGTGCCTCTGCCGCATTAATATTGAAAACTCTTCCGCGGCCTTGTCCATTCGTGTTCTCCTGGTTCGGGCAATTTCTAATAATGTGGCCCGGTTTTCCACATTTATAACAAACTACATTGGCATAACTTGCTCCGACACTACTTGCTCCGCCATTACTCGTTCCGACACCATTTGTTCCTTTCGTTCTGTTAACCCCTGGTTCGTAGACCTCACACTTTGCCGCGCTATGACCATTTCTTTTACACTTGTTGCAAAATTTGGTGCAGAACCCCGAGTGATACTTTTCACACCTTTGGCATAGCTGCTTCTGATTGTTGTTGTTGTTGTTGTTGTTGCGGTTATTATTGTTGTTGGGATGATTGTTGTAGTTGCTGTTGTTATTGTTGTTGTTGTTGTTGTTGTTGGGCCGTTTGTTGTAGTTGCGATTGATGTTGCGATTGTTGGGATAATTGTTGAGATTATTGTTGTAATTGCTGTTGTTGTTGTATTGGTGATTCTTATCACCGTTTTCCTCCCACTTTCTTTTGCCTTGCTTCACATTGGCCTCTTCAGCAATCTGTTCTTTAATTCTTTCTTCAATCTGGTTCACTAGTTTGTGAGCCATTCTACATGCCTGTTGTATGGAGGCGGGCTCGTGTGAACTTATATCTTCTTGGATTCTTTCCGGTTATCCTTTCACAAACGCGTCGATCTTCTCTTCCTCATCTTCGAATGCTCCCGGACACAATAGGCACAATTCTGTGAATCGTCTTTCGTACGTGGTAATATCAAATCCTTGGGTTCGTAACCCTCTAAGTTCTGTCTTGAGCTTATTGACCTCGGTTCTGGGACGGTACTTCTCGTTCATCAAGTGCTTGAATGCTGACCACGGTAGCGCGTACGCATCGTCTTGTCCCACTTGCTCTAGATAGGTATTCCACCATGTTAACGCAGAACCTGTGAAGGTATGCGTAGCGTACTTCACTTTGTCCTCTTCAGTACACTTACTTATGGCAAACACCGATTCGACCTTCTCGGTCCACCGTTTCAATCCGATCGGTCCTTCGGTTCCATCAAATTCCAAAGGTTTGCAGGCAGTGAATTCTTTGTAGGTGCATCCTACACGATTTCCTGTACTGCTAGCTCCAAGGTTATTGTTGGTATGTAGCGCAGCCTGTACTACGGCTATGTTTGAAGCTAGAAAAGTACGGAATTCCTCTTCATTCATATTCACGGTGTGTCGAGTAGTCGGTGCCATTTCCTTCAAAATAGTCAAATGGAACAAGTTAATCATACAGAATATTAAGAGTAGTTAATAGTATTTCGTAGCATAATATGAACTCATTTATAAAAGCTTTTTCTTCATATTAGCGTTTTATAAGTTTAAATTCGGGTAGTACCTACCCGTTAAGTTCATACTTAGTAGCTAATATACAATTCAACCACTACAATTCTATATGAAAAACTGATTATAATAATATTTCGCGTTCAAACTTTTACACAATATTTTACAAACTTACAATACCGCTTATTTTACATATAGAATGAAATATAACACACAATAAATTTGATACAAGACGGTTGTGAAGATAATTCTAGCTAGTACACAAGTCGTTCAGCAAAGGCAATAAAGACACGTAATTCATACGTCCAGAAACAAGTCATGCATTCTGGTTTTACTAGGATTACTTCCCATCCTTGGTCTTGTGGAACATAACCGTTATGGCCGTTGATAAGACAGCATGTTGTAACGTCGTCAAAGGGACGAGGGTTACGTAATGTCCAACAGTCGCGTAACAATCTAAAAACCTTATTTCTTACCCCAATTACCGACTCCGTCACTTGGGGGAACGTTTTGTTTAATAGTTGTAGCCCGATGTTCTTGTTCTCACTTTGGTGAGAAGCGAACATTACTAATCTGTAAGCATAACATGCTTCTTTATGTTGCATGTTAGCCGCTTTTTCTAAATCACGAAGTCCAATATTCGGATATATTGAGTCAAAATAATTTCTTAACCCATTGCTTAAAATAGCATTTGGGTTTCCCGCAATATATGCGTCAAAGTAAACACATCGTAACTTATGGATTTCCCAATGTGATATCCCCCATCTTTCGAACGAAAGCCTTTTATAAACCAAGGCATTCTTGGAACGTTCTTCGAATGTCTTACAAACTGATCTCGCCTTAAATAGTTGTGCCGAAGAATTCTGACCGACTCTGGACAAGATTTCATCAATCATGTCTCCGGGTAGGTCTCTTAAAATATTGAGTTGTCTATCCATTTTGTGTTTTTATACTGTAAAATAGACAAGAGTTAGATTCATAAAAAAAAATACTTATTAATACAAGCAATTTTTACATATATCATAAAGCATAAGCACACTACATTACATATATTACACCACACGAATACAACTATCTTATTCCGACTCGTTTGTCTCTTCTTCTTCGGTTTTGGTTCGTTTTGCCAAGTTTCTAGGGATATATGATGTTCCCCTAATACGAGCCGTCGTTATCCACATTGGTTTAGAAAAACCTGGTGGTTTAGAGGTTCCCGGGTCATTGTTACAACTTAAGGACTTCGGGGGTTGACGATACATATAAAGTTCATCGGGGTTGGAATTAGATTTCTCTATTTTTATGCCCTTTCCCTTATTATTTTCTTTTGCCTTTTTAAATTCAGTTGGGGTAATTTCTATAACTTCGTCAGAATTCTCGTCGGAATTCGATTCATCGGAGAATTGGTAATCCTGCCAATATTTTGCTTCCTTGGCGGAAACACCATTGACCATAATTAACCTTGGTCGGTTGGTTGAGGATTTTCTTTTACTTAACCGTTTTATTATTTCTCCCACCGGTTCTATTTCTTCATCCGGTTCCGATTCTTCTTCCGGTTCCGACTCTTCTTCCGGTTCCTCTTCGGGAACTTGTGAATCAGTCCACGAATCATTCCAATTTACAATTAACTCTTCATTATTATTAGGTGAGTCAATGGGACTTGTTCTAGAGGTAGACATCTATCACATAATATCAAACGTGTTAAGAGATTAATATATCACATAATATTCACAATACAAATATGTTACAACAAAATAAGTTTCTTGAATGCAGTTTTTACACAATATCATACAAGCATGGACTCCAAATCTCGTCCTTATTTAAGTATGCGATAGCGGATGCTCTTAATAATCACCTGAGAATAAACATGCTTAAAACGTCAACAAAAATGTTGGTGAGTTATAGGTTTAACCTATATATATCAAATCATAATAATAGACCACAAGATTTCATATTTCAATACACATCCCATACATAGAGATAAAAAATCATTTATATGGTGAACACCTGGTAACCGACATTAACAAGATGCATATATAAGAATATCCCCATCATTCCGGGACACCCTTCGGATATGATATAAATTTCGAAGTACTAAAGCATCCGGTACTTTGGATGGGGTTTGTTAGGCCCAATAGATCTATCTTTAGGATTCGCGTCAATTAGGGTGTCTGTTCCCTAATTCTTAGATTACCAGACTTAATAAAAAGGGGCATATTTGATTTCGATAATTCAACCATAGAATGTAGTTTCACGTACTTGTGTCTATTTTGTAAATCATTTATAAAACCTGCATGTATTCTCATCCCAAAAATATTAGATTTTAAAAGTGGGACTATAACTCACTTTCACAGATTTTTACTTCGTCGAGAAGTAAGACTTGGCCGCTGTTGATTCATGAACCTATAACAATATATACATGTATATTAAAGTATGTTCAAAATATATTTACAACACTTTTAATATATTTTGATGTTTTAAGTTTATTAAGTCAGCTGTCCTCGTTAGTAACCTACAACTAGTTGTCCACAGTTAGATGTACAGAAATAAATCGATAAATATTATTTTGAATCAATCCACGACCCAGTGTATACGTATCTCAGTATTAATCACAACTCAAACTATATATATTATTTTGGAATCAACCTCAACCCTGTATAGCTAACTCCCACATTACTGCATATAGAGTGTCTATGGTTGTTCCAAAATATATTATATAGATGGGTCGACATGATAGGTCGAAACATTGTATACGTGTCTATGGTATCTCAAGATTACATAATATACAATACAAGTTGATTAAGTTATGGTTGGAATAGATTTGTTACCAATTTTCACGTAGCTAAAATGAGAAAAATTATCCAATCTTGTTTTACCCATAACTTCTTCATTTTAAATCCGTTTTGAGTGAATCAAATTGCTATGGTTTCATATTGAACTATATTTTATGAATCTAAACAGAAATAGTATAGGTTTATAGTCGGAAAAATAAGTTACAAGTCGTTTTTGTAAAGGTAGTCATTTCAGTCGAAAGAACGACGTCTAGATGACCATTTTAGAAAACATACTTCCACTTTGAGTTTAACCATAATTTTTGGATATAGTTTCATGTTCATAATAAAAATCATTTTCTCAGAATAACAACTTTTAAATCAAAGTTTATCATAGTTTTTAATTAACTAACCCAAAACAGCCCGCGGTGTTACTACGACGGCGTAAATCCGGTTTTACGGTGTTTTTCGTGTTTCCAGGTTTTAAATCATTAAGTTAGCATATCATATAGATATAGAACATGTGTTTAGTTAATTTTAAAAGTCAAGTTAGAAGGATTAACTTTTGTTTGCGAACAAGTTTAGAATTAACTAAACTATGTTCTAGTGATTACGAGTTTAAACCTTCGAATAAGATAGTTTTATATATATGAATCGAATGATGTTATGAACATCATTACTACCTCAAGTTTAGTAGGTAAACCTACTGGAAGTGACAAGAAATTGTCTAGCTTCAAAGGATCTTGGATGGCTTGAAAGTTCTTGAAGTAGGATCATGACACAAAAACAAGTTCAAGTAAGATTTTTACTCGAATTAAGATAGTTTATAGTTATAGAAATTGAATCAAAGTTTGAATATGAATATTACCTTGAATAAGAAAGATAACCTACTGTATATAACAAAGGTTTCTTGATCTTAGATGATTACTTGGAATGGATTAGAAAGCTTGGAAGTAAATTAGTAAACTTGAAGGGATTTTTGAAGTGTTCTTGAAGTGTTCTTCCTATGATGATTATAGCTTGATTCTTGAAGTGATTTTTGATGAAGATGATGATTAACTACTGGAAAAATACGTTCATAATAGTGTGTGTGTGTGTGTTGAGAGAGAATTAGAAAGAGAATTGGAAGTGAAATGGAGTGAATGATGAGTGGTAATTGGTGAGTGGTGAGTAGGGTTAAAAGGAGTTCTAGTTAGTTGACTAGTTCATGGTAGAAGTTAAAATTGATTAGTCATACATGACATAATCAAGAGTGGAATCCCATGCTAGTTCCTATTGGTATATACTCATAGTAAGTACGTTTTGAAGTTGTGTATAATACGAGTAAGAATACGACTAGAATTCTTGATGAAAGAAAAGAATGGAAAAGTAACTGTAACCATTTTCGTTAAGTATGAGTGTTTTGATATATGTCTTGAAGTCTTCCAAAAGTATTTTAATACATCTAAATACACTACATGTATATACATTTTAACTGAGTCGTTAAGTCATCGTTAGTCGTTACATGTAAGTGTTGTTTTGAAACCTTTAAGTTAACGATCTCAATTAATGTTGTTAACCCATTATTTATTATATCTAATGAGATGTTAAATTATTATATTATCATGATATTATGATATATTAATATATCTTAATATGATATATATATACATTTAAATATCGTTACAACGATAATCGTTACATATATGTCTCGTTTCGAAATCCTTAAGTTAGTAGTCTTGTTTATATGTATATAACTCATTTTTAATATACTTATGGAGATACTTACTTATCATAATCTCATTTTAACCATATGTATACCCATATATATATCGTCATGTCGTTTTTACAAGTTTTAACGTTCGTGAATCGCCGGTCAACTTGGGTGGTCAATTGTCTATATGAAACATATTTCAATTAATCAAGTCTTAACAAGTTTGATTGCTTAACATGTTGGAAACATTTAATCATGTAAATATCAATCTCAATTAATATATATAAACATGGAAAAGTTCGGGTCACTACACCTCAAGTAGACATTGCTGAGCTGTTACATCTTTTGAACTTGCCTCATGCCAATATTGTGAACATGCGTTCTGAAAATAGCAGTTGAGAGTGCTTTGGTGAAAAGATCAACAGAGTTTTTGCTGGATTGAACATATCTCATTTCAATCTGGTTGTCCTTAATGAGATCCTGAGTGTATGAGAAAAATCTAGGAGGGTCATGTGTTTTGTTCGGTCACTTTTGATATACCCTTCTTTCATTTGTGCTATGCAAGCTGCATTATCTTCATAGATAATTGTTGGACTTTTATCGCGTTCTAGTCCACAAGAAGTAATGAGTTGTGTCATTGATCTCAACCAAAAATATTCCCGAGTAGCTTCATGTAATGCAATCACTTCGGCATGATTTGATGATGTTGCAACAAGTGTTTGTTTTTTAGAACGTCATGATATTTCAGTACCTCTATTTAGGAATACATATCCAGTTTGAGATTTAGCTTTATGTGGATCAGATAAATAATCTGCATCTGTATAACCAACCAAATCTTGTTTTGAATCGTTAGAGTAAAATAATCATAAATCAGTAGTTACTCAAGGGTATGAAATATGTTTTTGATCCTATTCAAGTATCTTTTGGTAGGAGCAGAGCTGAACCTTGCTAACAAATTAACTGCAAAAGAAATGTCAGGACTTGTACAATTTGTAAGATACATAAGAGCTCCAATTGCACTAAGATATGGTACTTCTGGTCCCAGAATATCTTCATGATCTTTACAGGGACGAAATGGATCAGTGTCAACATTAAGTGATTTAACAACCATAGGAGTACTTAATGGTTTTTCCTTGTTCATATTGAAACGTTTTAAAATCTTTTCTGTATAAGTTGTTTGATGTACAAGTAAACCATTAGGCATATGTGTAGTGACCCGAACTTTTCCATGTTTATATATATTAAATGAGATTGATATTTAAATGATTAAATGTTTCCAACATGATAAGCAATCAAACTTGTTAAGACTTGATTATTTGAAATGAGTTTCATATAGACAATTGACCACCCAAGTTGACCGGCGATTCACGAACTTTAAAAACTTGTAAAAACTACATGATGTTATATAAATGGATATATATATGGTTAACATGAGATTATGATAAGTAAGTATCTCCATAAATATGTTAACAATGAGTTATATACAAACAAATGAGATTATTGATTTAAGAAACTCGAAAATGATATATATAACGATTATCGTTATAACAACGTCTTACTAAATACATATGTATCATATTAAGATATTTTTACACTATATTTAACATGATAAAATGATAATTAAGCAAATCATTAAGTGTGTTAACAATGAACTACATATGTAAAAACAAGACTACTAACTTAAGGATTTCGAAACGAGACATATATGTAACGATTATCGTTGTAATAGTATTTTAACATATATATATGATGTTAAGATATATTTATATACCATGTTATTATGATAACATAATAATTTAACATCTTATTTAAGTATTATAACAATGGATTAATTACATTTAACAAGATCGTTAACTTAAAGGTTTCAAAATAACACTTACATGTAACGACTAACGGTGACTTAACAACTCAGTTAAAATTTATATACATGTAGTGTATTAATATGTATTAGTACACTTTTGAAAGACTTCAAGACACATATCAAAGTACTTCTACTTAGCAAAAATGCTCACAATTACATTCTCATTCATTTTCATCAACAATTCTACTCGTATGTACCCGTATTCGTACTTGTACAATACAAAGCTTCTAGATGTATTTACTATTAGTATATACACCTTTAATCATTCATTCTTAGCAGCCATCTTAGAGTCAAAAACATGTGGAACCATTATTTAACAACTTGTATGACTAATGAGCTAAAAACAAACTTAAGGATCTTTTTTTTTTTTTCCTTTATAACAAGTAATCTCGTTTTTATGATTTCACCTCGTTTTTCCATTCCATTTTCTCATACTTACACTCCAAATTCTCTCTCAAAATACTCCTAACATCATACTTGATTATCTCCAAGAATTTTCACCATCTTTTAGCTTCAATTACAAGCTTTAATCATCATAAAAACAACCATTCAAGAACACTTCAAGAAATCTTTCAAACTTGCTAGCTTACTTCCAATCTTGCAAATCCATTTCAAGTGATCATCCAATCTCAAGAAATCTTTCTTACTTACAGTAAGATATCTTTCTAATTCAAGGTAATACTCATACTCAAACTTTGATTCAATTTCTATAACTATAACAATCTTATTTGGAGTGGAAATCTTACTTGAACTTGTTTTCGTGTCATGATTCTACTTCAAGAACTTTCAAGCCATCCAAGGATTCTTTGAAGCTAGATCTATTTTTATCTTTTCTAGTAGGTTTATTCACAAAACTTGAGGTAGTAATGATGTTCATAACATCATTCGATTCATACATATAAAGCTATCTTATTCGAAGATTTAAACTTGTAATCACTAGAACATAGTTTATTTAATTCTAAACTTGTTCGCAAACAAAGTTAATCCTTCTAACTTGACTTTTAAAATCAACTAAACACATGTTCTATATCTATATGATATGCTAACTTAATGATTTAAAACTTGGGAACACGAAGAACACCGTAAAACCGGACATACGTCGTCGTAGTGAAACCGGGGGCTGTTTTGGGTTAGAAAAATAAAAACTATCTTAATCTTTGAATTGGAAGTTTGTTTTCTGGAAAAAATATATTACATATAAACATGATACTATATCCAAAAATCATGGTTAAACACAAAGTGGAAGTATGTTTTTCAAAATGGTCATCAAGATGTCGTTCTTTCGACGGAAATGACTACCTCTTTAAAAAACTTGTAACCTATATTTCCGACTATAAACTTATACTTTTTCTGTTTAGTTTCATAAATTTCAGTTCATTATGAAACCATAGCAACTTGAATCACTGAAAATGGATTTGAAACGAAGAAATGACGGGTAAAACAAAATTGGATAAATTTGCTAGTTTTAGCTACGAAAATTTTGTAACAAATCTAGACTAAACATATCCTAACTAATTTATATTGTATTATACATATTATGTAATCTTGGGATACCATAGACACGTATGCAATGTTTTGACATATCATATGGACCCATCTATATATATATATAGGAACAACCATAGACACTCTATATGCAGTAATGTTTGAGTTAGCTATACAGGGTTGAGGTTGATTCCAAAATATTATATATACTTTGAGTTGTGATCTAGCCTGAGACTTGTATACACTATGTCGTGGATTGATTCGAGATAATATATTGATTTATTTCAGCACATCTACCTATGGACAACTAGTTGTAGGTTACTAACGAGAACTGCTAACTTAACAAACTTAAATCATAAAAACGTAATAAAAAATGTTGTGAATATATTTAAATCATACTTGATATATATGTACATATTTTCATAGGTTCGTGAATCGACCAGTGGCCAAGTCTTATTTCAAACGAAGGAAAAATCTGTGAAAGTGAGTTATAGTCCCACTTTTAAAATCTATTATTTTTGGGATGAGAATACATGCAGTTTTATAAATGTTTTACAAAATAGACACAAGTGATCAAAATTACGTTCTATGTTGAATTATCGAACCGAATATGCCATTTTTTAGCTTGGTAGCCCAAGAATTGGTGTTTATTATAATTGCCACCAATTGACGCGAATCCTAAAGATAGATCTATTTGGCCGAACAAGCCTCATCCGAGTTACGGATGTTTTAGTACTTCGATTTATCATGTCTGATGAGAGTCCCGGAATGATGGGGATATTCTATATGCATCCTGTTATGGTCGGTTACCAGGTGTTCATCATATGAATGATTTTTATGCAGATTGCATGTTGTTTATGAGAAATGGAAATATGAAATCTTGTGGTCTATTATTACGATTTGATAAATATATAGGTTAAACCTATAACTCACCAACATTTTTGTTGACGTTTAAAGCATGTTTATTCTCAGGTGATTATTAAGAGTTTCCGCTGTTGCATGCTAATTTATGGACAAGAGTTGGAGTCATCATGCTTGTATAATATTGTTTAAAAACTGCATTCAAAGACTTAAATTGATGTGTAATATTATTGTAAACCATTATGTAATAATCGTGTGAAAACGCTATATTTTAGATTATCATTATTTGATAATCGTCGTAATATTTTTAAACCTTTATTGATAAAATAAAGGTTATGGTTTGTTTTAAAATCGAATGCAGTCTTTGAAAAACGTCCCATATAGAGGTCAAAACCTCGCAACGAAATCAATTAATATGGAACGTTTATCAATAGATATGAACGGGACATTTCAGTTGGTATCCGAGCATTGATCTTAGAGAACCAGAAATTTACATTAGTGTGTCTTATCGAGTATGTAGGATGCATTAGTGAGTCTGAACTTCGACCGTATATTTTTCTTTAAAAACGATTGCTTAGCACTTTTTGTTGAAAACTATATATATTTAACATTAAATATTATGTGATATATTAATCTCTTAACGTATTTGATAATGTGTGATAGATGTCTACCTCTAGTACAAATCCCATCGACTCACCTAATAATAATGAAGAGTCGAATATATTTTGGGAAGATTCACAAATTCTCGAAGAGGAACCGGAAGAAGAGGAACTGGAAGAAGAGGAACCGGAAGAGGAGGAACCGGAAGAAGAGGAACCGGAAGAAGAGGTTCTGGAGGGGGAACTTTTAGGAACCACTGAAAAACAGATAAATAAAATAAAACCCTCAACTAATGGACCAAAATTAATAATGGTCAATGGTGTTTTCGCCGAGGAAGCAAAATATTGGGAAGATTACCAATTTTCCGATGAATCGGATCCCGATGAGGATTCCGATGATGTTATAGAAATTACCTCGACCCAATTTGAAAAAGCAAAAGAAAATAATAAGGGAAAGGGCATCAAAATAGAGAAACCTGATTCCAACCCCGATGAACTTTATATGTATCGTCAACAACCGTATTTCTTAAGTTGTAACAATAACCCAGAAACCTCTAAGCCACCAGGTTTTTCTAAACCATTTGTGAAAACAACTGCTCGTATTAGAGGAACATCATATATCCCTAGAAAATTAGCAAAACGAAACATGTCCGAAGAGGAAGAAACTAGTGAGTCGGAATAAAGAGTTGTAATCATGAGGTGTAAAATATGTAAAATAAGTGTGCTTGTACTTTTCTTGTTGTATGTGAAAATTGCTTGTATTATTATCTTTTACAAATCTAATTCTCGTCTGTTTTACAGTATAAAAACTCAATGGACGTTAAGGATAGACAACAAAAAATTTTGAAGACCTACCCGGGGACATGATTGATGAAATCTTGTCTAAAGTTGGTCAGAATTAGTCCGCACAATTATTTACGAAAAATTAGTTTGTAGAACATTTGAAGAACGTTCCAGGCATGCCTTAGTTTATAAAAGGATTTCATTTGAAAGATGGGGTATATCACATTGGGGACACCGTAAGTTACGCCGTGTTTTCTTTAAAGCATTAAATGCGGGAAACCCAAATGCAATTTTACGCTACGGGTTAAGAACCTATTTTGACTCAACATATCCCAACGTAGGACGTCGTGAGTTAGAAAGAGCTTCTAACATGCAACATAAAGAAGCATGTTATGCTTATGGGTTAGTGATGTTCGCTTCTCACCAAAGTGAGAAAAAGAAAATCGGATTATAACTTTTAAATAAAACCTTCCCACAAGTGACGGATTCAGTAGTTGGGGTAAGAAACAAGGTTTTTAGATTGTTACGAGGCTGTTGGGCATTACGAAACTCTCGTCCCTTTGATGACGTTACAACATGCTGTCTTGTCAACGGCCACAACGGTTATGTTCCACAAGATCAAGGATGGGAAGTAGTCTTAGTAAAACCAGAATGCATGACTTGTTTCTGGACTTATGAATTACGTGTTTTTATTGCCTTTGCTGAACGACTTGCGTATTAACTAGGATTGTTGTCACAACTGTTTTGTATCAAAGTTATTGTGTGCTATATTTCATGCTATATGTAAAATAGCGGTATTGTAAATTTGTAAAAATATTGTATAAAAGTTTGAACGCGAAATATTATTGTATTTAGTTTTTCATATAGAATCGTAGTAGTTGAATTGTATAGTAGCTACTAAGTATGAACTTAACGGGTAGGTATTACCCGAATTAAAACTTATAAAACGCTAATATGAAGAAAAAGCTTTTATAAAAGAGTTCATATTATGCTACGAAATACTATTGACTACTCTTAAATTATATATGATTAACTCAATTCTTTTGGCTATTTTTGAAGGAAATGGCACCGACGACTCGTCAGAACTTGAACATGAGTGAGGAAGACTTTCGTGTTTTTCTTGCTGCGAACATAGCCGCAGTGCAGGCCGCAATGCAAAATAATAACAATAACTCTGGTTGTAGCAGTGGAACTAATTCCACAAGAAATCGGGTAGGATGCTCCTACAAAGAATTCACTGCCTGTAAACCTTTGGAATTCGATGGAACCGGGGGTCCAATCGGATTAAAACGGTGGACCGAAAAGGTTGAATCGGAGTTTGCCATAAGTAAATTTACTGAAGAATATATAGTAAAGTACGCTACACATACCTTCACAGGTACTGCGTTATCATGGTGGAACACCTATCTCGAGCAGGTGGGACAAGATGCTGCTTACGCACTACCATGGTCAGCATTCAAGCACTTGGTGAACGAGCAGTATCGTCCCAGAAACGAGGTCAATAAGCTTAAGGTAGAGCTTAGAGGATTACGATCGCAAGGTTTCAACATCACCACGTACGAACAACGATTCACAAAGTTGACGCATTTGTAAAAGCGTTACCAGAAAGGATTCAAGAAGATGTGAGTTCACACGAGCCCACCTCCATACAAAAGGTAAGACGAATGGATCACAAACTCATAAATCAGATTGAGGGAAGGATTAAAGAACAGGTGGCCGAAGAGGCCAACACGAAACAAGTCAAGAGAAAGTGCCGAAATTAATTTACCGTTTGCTAATTCGAGTAAAAATTTATTATTCATAGACGTCAATGGACCACTTAATTTAGCACAAAAATCTCTACTCAAAGAGCTTCTATCCGCACCCGAATCAAATAAAACATAAGCAGGTTTTTCATCGATAAGAAACGTACCCGTAACAAGCTCCGGGTCTTCCTGCGCTTCTTCCGCATTAATGTTAAAAACTCTCCCACGGCTTTGCCCATTATTATTTCCCTGGTTTGGGCACGTAGTTTTGTAGTGGCCCTTCTTTCCGCATCCGAAACAAATAATGTGGGCAGTATTTGTTCTTTTAGTCACTGGTCCGAATGCTTCACACTTCGTTGCAGCATGACCCTTCCTATTACATTTGGTACATACTACTTCACAAAATTTACCCGGATGATATCCTTCACACCTATAGCATGGAATTTTCTGATTGTTGTTGTCATTGTTGTTATTGAGATTGCTATTGTGATTGTTGTGGTTGTTATTATTGTTGGGATGTTTGGCGAAGTTATTGTTGTTGGGACACTTGTTGTAGTCGTTGTTGGGATTGCAATTGTTGTTGTTGCGATTGATGTTGCGGTTGTTGGGATAGTTGTTGCGATTGTGGTTGTGATTGTTCGGAATCGAGAAATTAAATTGGTTAGCGAAACGTTTAAGATTGATTTGATACCAGTAGAGTTAGGGAGTTTTGATGTGATAATTGGCATGGACTGGTTGAAAAAGGAGAGAGCAGAGATCGTATGTTACAAAAATGCAATTCGCATTGTACGAGAAGAAGGAAAACCCTTAATGGTGTAAGGAGAAAAGAGCAACGCGAAGCTAAACCTTATTAGTAACTTGAAGGTGCAAAAGCTAATAAGAAAAGGTTGCTATGCCGTTCTAGCACACGTCGAGAAAATACAAACCGAAGAGAAGAACATCATTGATGTTCCCGATGTATTTTCGAAAGAATTACCGGGACTACCTCCACACCGATCTGTGGAATTTCAAAATAGATCTTGTACCAGGAGCTGCACCAATAGCTCGTGCTCCATACAGACTCGATCCCAGTGAAATGAAGGAACTCCAAAGCCAACTACAAGAACTTTTAGAACGTGGTTTCATACGACCAACTACATCACCATGGGGAGCTCCTATTTTGTTTGTCAAAAAGAAGGATGGTACATTCAGGTTGTGTATCGACTACCGAGAGTTGAACAAACTTACCATCAAGAACCGTTATCCACTACCGAGAATCGACGACTTATTTGATCAACTACAAGGCTCGTCAGTTTATTCGAAGATTGATTTATGTTATGGGTATCATCAAATGCGGGTGAAGGAGGATGATATTCCGAAGACTTCTTTCAGAATGCGTTACGGTCATTACGAGTTTATGGTTATGCCGTTTGGGTTGACTAACGCACCAGCTGTGTTCATGGACCTCATGAACCGAGTGTGTGGACCATACCTTGACAAGTTTGTCATTGTTTTCATCGATGACATACTTATTTACTCAGGGAATGATCAAGAGCACGAAGAACATTTGAGAAAAGTGCTAGAGTTATTAAGGAAAGAAAAACTGTACGCTAAATTTTCAAAGTGTGCATTTTGGTTGGAAGAAGTTCAATTCCTCGGTCACATAGTGAACAAAGAAGGTATTCACGTGGATCCGGCGAAGATTGAAACTGTTGAAAAATGGGAAACCCCGAAAACTCCGAAACATATACGCCAATTTTTAGGACTAGCTGGTTACTACAGAAGATTCATCTAAGATTTTTCCAAAATAGCAAAACCCTTGACTGCATTAACGCATAAAGGGAAGAAATTCGAATGAAAGGATGAGCAGGAGAAAGCGTTTCAATTTTTGAAGAAAAAGTTAACTACGGCACCTATATTGTCATTGCCTAAAGGGAATGATGATTTTGTGATATATTGTGACACCTCAAAGCAAGGTCTCGGTTGTGTATTAATGCAACGAATGAAGGTAATTGCTTATGCATCTAGACAATTGAAGATTCATCAGTAGAATTATACGACACATGATTTGAAATTAGGCACGGTTGTTTTTGCATTAAAGACTTGGAGGCACTATTTATATGAGGTCAAAAGTATTATATATACCGACCACAAAAGTCTTCAACACATATTTAATCAGAAACAACTGAACATGAGGCAGCGTAGATGGATTGAGTTATTGAATGATTACGATTTCGAGATTCATTACCACCCGGGGAAGGCGAATGTGGTAGCCGACGCTTTGAGTAGAAAGGACAGAGAACCTATACGGGTAAAAGCTATGAATATAATTATTCGTACTAACCTTACTACTCAAATAAAGGAGGCGCAACAGGGAGTTATAAAAGAAGGGAATTTGAAAAATGAAATACCCAAAGGGTCGGAGAAACACCTTAATATTCGGGAAGACGGAACTCGATATAGAGCTGAAAGAATTTATGTACCAAGGTTTGGAGATGTGAGAGAAAAGGTACTTAAGGAAGCACATAAAACCAGATATTCAATACATCCCCGAAGCGGGAAAGATGTACAAAGATCTCAAGAAACACTTTTGGTGGCCGGGTATGAAAGCCGATATTGCTAAATACGTAGGAGAATGTTTGACGTGTTCTAAGGTCAAAGCTAAACATCAGAAACCATCAGGTCTACTTCAGCAACCTGAAATCCCAGAATAGAAATGGGAAAATATTACCATGGATTTCATTACTAAATTGCCAAGGACTGCAAGTGGTTATGATACTATTTGGGTAATAGTCGGTCGTCTCACCAAGTCAGCACACTTTCTGCCAATGAGAGAAGATGATAAAATGGAGAAGTTAGCACGACTATACTTGAAGGAAGTTGTCTCCAGACATGGAATACCAGTCTCTATTATCTCTGATAGGGATGGCAGATTTGTTTCAAGATTCTGACAGACGTTACAACAAGCATTAGGGACTCGTCTAGACATGAGTACTGCCTATCATTCACAAACTAATGGGCAGAGCGAAAGGACGATACAAACGCTTGAAGACATGCTACGAGCATGTGTTATTGATTTTGGAAACAGTTGGGATCGACATCTACCATTAGCAGAGTTTTCCTACAACAACAGATACCATTCAAGTATTGAGATGGCGCCGTTTGAAGCACTCTATGGTAGAAAGTGCAGGTCTCCAATTCGTTGGAGTGAAGTGGGGGATAGACAGATTACGGGTCCGGAGATAATTCAAGAAACTACCGAGAAGATCATTCAAATTCAACAACGGTTGAAAATCGCCCAAAGTCGAAAAAAGAGTTACGCGGACATTAAAAGAAAAGACATAGAATGTGAAGTTGGAGAGATGGTCATACTTAAGGTTTCACCTTGGAAAGGCGTTGTTCGATTTGGTAAATGGGGGAAACTAAATCCAAGGTACATTGGACCATTCAAGATTATTGATCGTCGGATCGGTAGCTTACCGACTTGAGTTACCACAACAACTCGCGGCTGTACATAACACTTTCCACGTCTCGAATTTGAAGAAATGTTTTACTAAAGAAGATCTCACTATTCCGTTAGACGAAATTCAAATCAATGAAAAACTTCAATTCATCGAAGAACCCGTCGAAATAATGGATCGTGAGGTTAAAAGACTTAAGCAAAATAAAATACCAATAGTTAAGGTGCAATGGAATGCTCGTAGAGGACCCGAGTTCACATGAGAACGTGAAGATCAGATGAAGAAGAAATACCCGCATCTATTTCCAGAAGATTCGTCAACACCTTCAACAGCTTAAAATTTCGGGACGAAATTTATTTAACGGGTAGGTACTGTAGTGACCCGAACTTTTCCATATTTATATATATTAAATGAGATTGATATTTAAATGATTAAATGTTTCCAACATGATAAGCAATCAAACTTGTTAAGACTTGATTATTTGAAATGAGTTTCATATAGACAATTGACTACCCAAGTAGACCGGCGATTCACGAACATTTAAAACTTGTAAAAACTACATGATGTTATATAAATGGATATATATATATGGTTAACATGAGATTATGATAAGTAAGTATCTCCATAAATATGTTAACAATGAGTTATATGCAAACAAATGAGATTATTGATTTAAGAAACTCAAAAATGATATATATAACGATTATCGTTATAACAACGTCTTACTAAATACATATGTATCATATTAAGATATTGTTACACTATATTTAACATGATAAAATGATAATTAAGTAAATCATTAAGTGTGTTAACAATGAACTACATATGTAAAAACAAGACTACTAACTTAAGGATTTCGAAACGAGACATATATGTAACGATTATCGTTGTAATAGTATTTTAACATATATATATATATATATATATATATATATATATATATATATATATATATATATATATATATATATATATATATATATATATATATATATATATATATATATATATATATATATATATATATATATATATGATGTTAATATATATTTATACACCATGTTATTATGATAACATAACAATTTAACATCTTATTTAAGTATTATAACAATAGATTAATTACATTTAACAAGATCGTTAACTTAAAGGTTTCAAAACAACACTTACATGTAACGACTAACGGTGACTTAACAACTCAGTTAAAATGTATATACATGTAGTGTATTAATATGTATTAGTACACTTTTGAAAGATTTCAAGACACATATCAAAGTACTTGTACTTAGCAAAAATGCTCACAATTACATTCTCATTCATTTTTATCAACAATTCTACTCGTATGTACCCGTATTCGTACTCATACAATACACAGCTTCTAGATGTATTTACTATTAGTATATACACCTTTAATCATTCATTCTTAGTATCCATCTTAGAGTCAAAAACATGTGGAACCATTATTTAACAACTTGTATGACTAATGAGCTAAAAACAAACCTAAGGATCTTTTTTTTCTTCTTTATAACAAGTAATCCCGTTTTTATGATTTCACCTCATTTTTCCATTCCATTTTCTCATACTTACACTCCAAATTCTCTCTCAAAATATTCCTAACATCATACTTGATCATCTCCAAGAATTTTCACCATCTTTTAGCTTCAATTACAAGCTTTAATCATCATAAAAACAACCATTCAAGAACACTTCAAGAAATCTTTCAAACTTGCTAGCTTACTTACAATCTTGCAAATCCATTTCAAGTGATCATCCAATCTCAAGAAATATTTCTTATTTACAGTAAGATATCTTTCTAATTCAAGGTAATACTCATACTCAAACTTTGATTCAATTTCTATAACTATAACAACCTTATTTCGAGTGAAAATCTTACTTGAACTTGTTTTCGTGTCATGATTCTACTTCAAGAACTTTCAAGCCATCCAAGGATCCTTTGAAGCTAGATCTATTTTTTTCTTTTCCAGTAAGTTTATCCACAAAACTTGAGGTAGTAATGATGTTCATAATATCATTCGATTCATACATATAAAGCTATCTTATTCGAAGATTTAAACTTGTAATCACTAGAACATAGTTTAGTTAATTCTAAAATTATTTGCAAACAAAGTTAATCCTTCTAACTTGATATTTAAAATCAACTAAACACATGTTCTATATCTATATTATATGCTAACTTAATGATTTAAAACCTGAAAACACGAAGAACGCCGTAAAATCGGACATACACCGTCATAGTGAAACCGGGGGCTGTTTTGGGTTAGAAAAATAAAAACTAACTTAATCTTTGAATTGGAAGTTTGTTTTCTGGAAAAATGATATTACATATGAACATGATACTATATCCAAAAATCATGGTTAAACACAAAGTGGAAGTATGTTTTTCAAAATGGTCATCAAGATGTCGTTCTTTCGACGGAAATGACTACCTCTTTTAAAAAATGACTTGTAACCTGTATTTCTGACTATAAACTTATACTTTTTTTGTTTAGTTTCATAAATTTCAGTTCATTATGAAACCATAGCAACTTGAATCACTCAAAACGGATTTGAAATAAGAAATGACAGTTAAAACAAAATTGGATAAATTTGCTAGTTTTAGCTACGAAAATTTTGTAACAAATCTAGACTAAACATATCCTAACTAATTTATATTGTATTATACATATTATGTAATCTTAGGATACCATAGACACGTATGCAATGTTTTGACATATCATATCGACCCATCTATATATATATTTCGGAATAACCATAGACACTCTATATGCAGTAATGTTTGAGTTAGCTATACATGGTTGAGATTGATTTCAAAATATTATATATACTTTGAGTTGTGATCTAGCCTGAGACTTGTATACACTGGGTCGTGGATTGATTTGAGATAATATATTGATTTATTTCAGCACATCTAACTGTGGACAACTAGTTGTAGGTTACTAACGAGGAGTGCTAACTTAACAAACTTAAATCATAGAAACGTAATAAAAAATGTTGTGAATATATTTAAATCATACTTTGATATATATGTACATATTTGTTATAGGTTCGTGAATCGACCAGTGGTGAAGTCTTATTTCCAACGAAGGAAAAATCTGTGAAAGTGAGTTATAGTCCCACTTTTAAAATCTATTATTTTTGGGATGAGAATACATGCAGTTTTATAAATGTTTTACAAAATAGACACAAGTGATCAAAATTACATTCTATGTTGAATTATCGAACCTAATATGCCCCTTTTTAGCTTGGTAGCCTAAGAATTGGTGTTTATTATAATTGCCACCAATTAACGCGAATCATAAAGATAGATCAATTTAGCCCAACAAGCCTCATCCGAGTTACGGATGCTTTAGTACTTCAATTTATCATATCCGATGAGAGTCCCGGAATGATGGGGATATTCTATATGCATCCTGTTAAGGTCGGTTACCAGGTGTTCATCATATGAATGATTTTTATGCAGATTGCATGTTGTTTATGAGAAATGGAAATATGAAATATTGTGGTCTATTATTACGATTTGATAAATATATAGGTTAAACCTATAACTCACCAACATTTTTGTTAACGTTTAAAGCATGTTTTTTCTTAGGTGATTATTAAGAGCTTCCACTGTTGCATGCTAATTTATGGACAAGAGTTGGAGTCAGCATGCTTGTATAATATTGTTTAAAAGCTGCATTCGAAGACTTAAATTGATGTGTAATATTATTGTAAACCATTATGTAATAATCATGTGAAAACGCTATATTTTAGATTATCATTATTTGATAATCGTCGTAATATTTTTAAACCTTTATCGATAAAATAAAGGTTATGGTTTGTTTTAAAATCGAATGCAGTCTTTGAAAAACGTCCCATAAAGAGGTCAAAACCTCGCAACGAAATCAATTAATATGGAACATTTATAAATCGATATGAACGGGACATTTCAATATGCTCAATCTGCAAACCAAGGCAATACTTGATTTTTCGAGATCTTTCATTTCAAATTCTTTCTTTAGTAGTTGAATGGTTTTATGGATCTCTTTATTTGTACCTATGATGTTAAGATCATCGACATAAACAGTTATGATCACATATCCAGATGTTGTTTTATTAACGAATACATATGGGCAAATAAGATATTTGTATATCCTTTGCTTATCAAGTAATCACTTAATCATTTATATCACATGCGACCCGAATGTTTCAACCCATATAAAGACCTTTGTAACTTGATTGAGTACATTTTGATTATTACCAAATAATCAAATACTTAAAGTATATTGGTTTGGTGCAATTTGGAAGTCAGCACATGACCTCCTTTTATAACCAAGAAGTTCACTTCTAACTTTATTCTTCTACCAATGTGGGACTAAGCAAAAAAACATAACTTCTACTAGCCAAAATTAAACCAACGGATCTCCACCTTTTGGATATAAGAAGATAACCATGCTTCCACATTGAAAGGATAACCGACTTAGACGCTTCCTCGACGACAACTTCAAGATCCTCATCTCCATGTCGTTGACATTATCTCCTAAGAGACAAAACTTGCATCCCCATCAAACATTGTCAAGACTCGTCAATCATTGTCATCACATACAATCATAACTCTTTAACAAGAATTATCATACTCCACCATAAAGAGTATAGCACTTAGAATATCACATTCCAAGCATTTCATATCGGCACATGTTATATACCCAGCTAAACTTTTATGGTGCAACTTCCTGTTTGGCTTTCCTGGAAGTTTCATCAGCTACAATATCTGTTTCCACCACAAAACCTGCATCAACGCCAAACCAATGCCCATGTGCAATTTGTGAACCGCTAAAGAACATCCCTTTCCATGGTGGCACGGACACACCATCAGGATGACGTGACTTCAGAGAACTTTGTCACTCTCCCACCACTCAGCCCATAACTCATTTTATAACCAAGGAGTTCACCTCCAACTTCATTCTTCTATCAATGTGGGAGTAAGCAAAAAACATATCTTCTACTAGCCAAAATAAACCAACAACCACACCTTTTAAAGCAGGGACACATTGCTAAAGATTGTACGGTGCTTATGCCGGGTTCTGCTACTCCTGCTGCAGGTGGTAGTAATAATGCTGGTAATAATGGTGGTAGTGGTAATGGTAATGTGAAGCCGAGAAATGGTGGTAATCAGAGAGTTTGTTATGAACGCGGTAAGCCGGGGCATTTCCGTGATGCCTGCCCTAACAAGAAGACTACTGAGAATGCACGTGGAAGAGCATTCAACATTAATGCCAGGGATGCTGAGGAAGATCCTAAACTTGTTACGGGTACGTTCTCGGTCAACGATTTATCAGTTTATGTACTATTTGATTCAGAGGCTGATTTGAGTTTGTGTCGAATAAATTAAGCCCAAAAATTAAAACTCCGTTAACTCCTCTAGACAATACTTATGTAGTAGAGATAGCTAATGGTAAAGTGCTTACTGCTAAGACTGTGTATCGTAAATGTAACATTAATTTAGCTGGTAGAGATTTTGAGATAGATTTGATACCGATTAACCTAGGCACTTTCAACATTGTTATTGGTATGGATTGGTTGTCTTCGAATCGTGCTGAGATTGTCTGTTATGAGAAAGCTATTCGTATTACTAATGTGGTTGGAGAGCCGCTGACGGTTTTTGGGGATAAGAAATGCAAACAGTTGAACCTTATTAGCTGTTTGAAAGTTCATAAACATCTTCGCAAAGGTTGTCATGCTATTCTAGCCCATGTTGTTGATTCTGATAGAGAAGAGAAGAGTGTTGGCGATGTTCATATTGTTAGAGATTTTCCCAAGGTATTTTCCGAAGATTTACCTGGCCTTCCGCCACAACGCGCGGTAGAATTTCAAACCGATCTTGTTCCCGGTGCTGCTCCTGTAGCACGTGCTCCTTACCGACTTGCGCTTTCCGAACTTCAAGAATTGTCGAGTCAACTCCGTGAGTTATTAGACAAAGGTTTTATTCATCCCAGTTCGTCCCCTTAGGGAGCTCCTGTCCTGTTTGTTAAGAAGAAGGATGGTTCGTTTCATTTGTGTATTGATTATCGTGAATTGAACAAGGTTACAGTTAAAAACCGTTACCCTCTTCGTAGAATTAATGATCTGTTCGATCAGCTTCAAGGTTCGTCTGTTTATTCTAAAATCGATCTTCGTTCCGGTTATCATCAACTGCGTGTTAAAGAATCTGATGTTCCGAAAACTGCTTTTCGCACCCGTTACGGTCACTACGAATTTCTTGTAATGTCGTTCGGATTGACAAATGCACCTGCTGTGTTTATAGACCTCATGAACCGTGTGTGCAGACCCTATCTGGATAAATTCGTTATTGTATTCATTGACAACATCCTTATTTATTCTAAAAGTGATGAAGAGCACGGAGAGCATTTGAAGTTGGTGCTTGATCTGTTGAGGAAAAAAGAATTGTACGCTAAGTTCTCTAAGTGTGCTTTCTGGTTAAGAGAAGTTCAATTCCTTGGACATATTGTTAGTAAACAGGGAATACAAATTGATCCTGCCAAGATTGAGGCAATTGAGAAGTGGGAAATTCCGAAGACTCCTACTCAGGTTCATCAGTTTCTAGGGTTGGCAGGTTATTATCGAAGGTTCATTCAAGATTTCTCTCGTATAGCGAAACCTCTGACTGCTTTAACGCACAAGGGGAAGAAGTATGAGTGGAAGGATGAACAAGAGACTGCTTTTCAAACTTTGAAGAAGAAGTTGACTACCGCTCCGATATTGTCACTGCCTGAGGGTAATGACGATTTTGTTGTTTATTGTGATACTTCGCGTCAGGGCTTTGGTTGTGATTTGATGCAGCGAAAGAAAGTTATTGCGTACGCGTCACGTCAGTTGAAGATCCACGAGCAGAATTATACAACCCATGATTTAGAGTAGGGAGCTATTGTGTTTGCGCTTAAGATTTAGAGACATTATCTTTATGGGGTCAAAAGTACAGTGTACACTGATCACAAAAGTCTTCAGCATATCCTTGACCAAAAACAGTTGAATATGAGGCAACGAAGATGGGTTGAGACGTTGAATGATTATGATTGTGAACTTTTATATCATCCGGGAAAAGCCAATGTTGTGTCCGATGCGTTGAGTCGAAAAGAGAGGGTTGAACCCCGTAGATTTAGAGCTTTGAATATGACGATTCGAACTAACCTCGCAAGGCAGATTCTTAAGGCACAACAAGAAGCCTTAAAGGAGGAGAATTTTGTGAACGAGAATGTCAGAGGCATGGCTAAGAAGTTTGAGGTACGAGCAGATGGTACTAGATATTTTGTGGGACGTCTTTGGGTTCCGAAGTTTGGTGACCTGCGACAACTTGTTTTAGATGAAGCTCGTAAGTCGAGATACTCTATTCATCCTGGTTCAGGAAAGATGTATCATGATCTTAAGGAGCTATATTGGTGGCCTAATTTGAAAGTTGATGTGGCTACTTATGTGGCTAAGTGTTTGACATGTGCTAAGGTTAAAGCTGAACATCAAAAACCGTCAGGACTTTTGGTGCAACCTGAGATTCCCGAGTGGAAGTGGGAAGGTATTACGATGGATTTTATTACGAAATTACCGAGAGTTGCGGGTGGCTATGATACCATTTGGATGATTGTAGATCGACTCACTAAGTCAGCTCACTTTTTGCCAATTAAGGAAACAGATTCGATGAAGAAGCTTACTCGTTTGTATTTGAAGGAGATTGTTTCTAGGCATGGTGTTCCTGTATCAATCATTTCAGACCGAGACAGTCGATTTATGTCGAGGTTTTGGCGATCATTACAGGAAGCTTTAGGAACTAAGTTGGATATGAGCACCGCTTATCATCCGCAGATGGATGGTCAGAGTGAAAGGACCATTCAAACGTTAGAAGACATGTTGCGAGCGTGTGTTATTGATTTTGGTAATGGGTGGGATAGATATTTGCCGTTGGCTGAATTTTCTTATAATAACAGCTATCATGCAAGTATTAAAGCCGCATCGTTTGAAGCGTTGTATGGTAGAAAGTGTAGGTCTCCTGTTTGTTGGAATGAGGTTGGGGATGCTCAACTCACAGGCCCAGAAATTATTCATGAGACTACCGAGAAGATCGTACAGATTAAGGAAAGATTGAGAACCGCCAGAAGTAGGCAAAAGAGCTATGCCAATAAGAGAAGGAACGATATTGAATTTCAGGTCAGTGATCGTGTTATGTTGAAGGTATCGCCTTGGAAGGGCGTGATACGTTTTGGTAAAAGGGGAAAGTTGAGTCCTCATTTTGTTGGACCTTTTGAGATTATTTAGAGAGTTGGACCCGTGGCTTATCGTTTGAAATTGCCATAAGAACTCAGTGTTGTTCACGATGTTTTTCATGTATCGAATTTGAAGAAGTGTTTGGCTGAAGCCGATGAGACTATTCCTCTGGAGAAACTTCATGTTGATAAGCAACTTCATTTTATTGAGGAACCTGTTGAAATTATGGACTGAGAGGTTAAGACTCTTAAGCAGAGTAGAATTCCTATTGTTCGGGTTAGATGGAACGCCAGACGTGGTCCCGAGTTCACTTGGGAGCGTGAAGATCAGATGAAGCAGAAGTACCCGCATTTGTTCCCAGATGTTGAGTCAACCCCTGCACCTGCTTAAATTTCGGGACGAAATTTCCGTAACGGGAAGGTACTGTAACGACCCTACTTTTTTCGTTATCTTTTACCGTTAATTATTTAACGACCGTTAACTGTTATTCGTGCCACGTCATTTCTATAACCTATATTATTATTTTGTAATAATATATTAATTATTATGTGTTAAATGAATATTTGTATTCATATTTTAAATTGTACGTTTATACGAATCGCGGATTTCTATCCGACGAATCTTTTCGGTTTTCATACCAACGGTCTAGCTTTTGGGATTTTAAGTCCTAATTATTTTAATTATGATATTTTAATGTCATATCTTTATATATAGTATTTATGTATATTTTTCGTCGCGTATTTGTTATCTCTCCGAATTTTCAATCGCGTAGTCGTGTTTTCGCGTTTCTGGTTTCGATCGGGCATTCGGGCCACAAGGAAATTGTGTTTAATCAAATTTGGGCCATGAAGGGACCACCCCATGACCCCATTCGGCCGACCACATGGGAGGGGGAGTATACTCCCATTTGTTTCATTTTTGCAATTCATTTTATCATCTCATTTTTGCAACAAACCTAATTCTAAATTTCTGCTCTCATCCTCTCCTCCCTCCCTCTCCTTGCCATCGCCACACCACCACCACAACATCATCATCATCAATTAAAATTTCTTGGATCATCATATAATCTACATCAACGCGTTCCTCTCATCGATCTCTACGCGATAACACCTCTTGATTCTTGATTAGGGTATAAACCATAACCCTAGCTTTTCAATTTATCATTTATTTTTCTGATTTTACATGTTATATTAGTAGTATGATGAATATATGTTATTGTATTGTTGATTGTATGCGTAGAAATGCTCGATTGAATATGTTTTCGGTTTGATTGTTTTGGGACAGCGGTTTAATTGTTGTTTTCTGGAAATATAACTGACATAAAAGTGAAATTAAAGTGTCTAGATGAGTTCCTCTCATCAAGACATTAATTTTAGACTCCGGATTCATGTTATTTCGATTTTCGGAACATAAGTTATGATTAAAATGGTGTTATATTGAGATTAAAATATAAAAACGAATTGAACCAGGTGTGGTCTGACTTTGTGACCATTTTTAGAGTCTTTAGGGTGTACTAGTGTGTTAGGATTGATGATGGGATGAACTTTCATGTTCGGATGATCGAAATCCGAGCCACGGGCCCACGGATCACCTGTTATGACTAAAACACGTTTTTGAGCGGATTAAAGATCCAAACTGATTAAGGGCTGTAAGTCACGACTTGGTGACTGTTATTGGGATGTTCTTGAGCACATTAAGGTATCGGGTGGGTTGGTTAGGCGAAGATATATATAAGGCTCGCCGAAAACTGATTCCCGGGGCTCAAGTTATGACCCGATGAACTTTTAATTAAAACTTATGATTATAATATTTGACTTATGATATAAATAATGAATTTCATTATTAATAAATTACTTATGATATAAAAAATAATTAATTTAATTTAAGACTTATGATATATATTTATTATATTATTTATTAATTAATTGTGATTTAATTAAACATTTAATTAAACTATGATTAATAATACTTTTATTATTAATGAAAAATACTTATGGTAAGTATTAAACTTATATTATGAGATTATTATAATAAGACTTATAATAAGGATTAATTAATTATTTAATTATTATAAGGCTTAGTTATTATTTAATTATAATTTAATTATTAAATACTTATGATTTAATGATTATAATTAGAAACTTATGATATGATTAATAATTCATTATTAATTAATAATACTTATAATATGATTTAAAATTTATTATTAATTAATAATACTTATATTATGATTAATATTTAATTAATAAATTAAATATTTATGTTATATTAATTATATCATTTAAACTTATGTTAACTTTAATAATTCAATTTAATTTAATTAAACTTATGTTATGACATAATTATACATATATGACCTTAATTAACGTTATAACCTATATTACTATTATAACTTATACTTTTAAAATTTAACGTTGACTATGTTTGACCAAGGTTGACTTTTAAGTTGACTTTCGGTTGACTTTGACTTTCAGTTGACTTTTGTTGACTTTCTAATTAAGGAAATTTTCCTAACTTAATAACTTTCTAAAAATAGCAACTTTCTAAATATGGAAACTTTCTAAATTTAGAAACTTTCATAAAATAGAAACTTTCCTAAAATAGAAACTTTCCAAAAATAGAAACTTTTCAAAAATGGAAACCTGCTAAAAATAGAAACTTTCTAAAAATAGAAAGTGTGTGTCCGTACGCTGTTCCGATCAAACCGATGCATGTTGAGTATTGTTCTATGTCTACTTGCAACATGTACAATAGCTATCATACTAAGACTTGACATAAGTTAGTTATTTATATCGATCTGCTTTATTTATAGGTCGGTGTTGTGATCCCTCCTGATCACTTTACTTCATTTGCTGTTCGCATATTTGTGTGGTTACTTCGTTTGCTATTAAGGTGAGTTATAGTCCCGTTTTTACATACTTTTCAAAGTATATTTTTGGGATGTGATTACATGCATTTTATTTTACGTTTAGACACAAGTGGCAATTAAATTTAAATTATTTGTTATGAGTTGAACAAATATATTCCCTAGTCTGGTAACTGTAATCACTGGTTTCTACTGGTGAACGCGAATCCTACGGATAGATCTATCGGGTTTGACAATCTCATTTCGAGCTAGTCGCGCTAGCAATTTATAATCGGAATCTTTAGTACTTCGTATTTTGTTGTAGATACACTTGTTCAGTGTATATTATTTATTGTGTTTGGCAAGGGTAAATAAAGGGTTAAGTGGTTACCAGGTGGCTCATTGATAATGGAATAATGTTTTATGTTTTCTAACATTTTAAATCTTATGGTCTAAAGTTTATACGTTTATTTAAACCTATAATTCACTCAACATTTTTGTTGACAGTTTACTCGCATGTTTTCACAGGTACTTGAGTTATTTGGTTGCTTCCGCTGTGTTAGAAGAGTCTGCATGCATTTGGGCAGATTTTGTTAAACATTTATGAAACTTTGAACTTGCATTCTATTTTTGGATAATTTAAACTTGTGGGTATTGTTGACAATGTTTTATGTCAACTTTGGTATTTAATATGTTGAGTTACTTAAACTACATATTTTTGGTATATTTCCTTTTTGGAAAACTTTTGAAATAAAAGAATGCAATGTCGTTTGTTAAATTCATTTAAGTTCGATCAAGCTGTGGGACCAAGTGACGGAGCCGTTAAGTGTTTTGACGGGGCCATCACATATGGTTCATAACCTTAATAATTTAAAGGTTCTAAATGAAGTTGATTCTAAATGACAATAATCTATTTGATAATCATTATAAGTGAACAATGTGATTGACGTAAAATTATAGAACTATTAACATTCTGAATGAATAAAAACAAATAGTTGTTTAATAATGGGAACTTCACTGTGATATTTTTCTCTTCATATAGAAAAATATTGGTTGTTTTGCTTTTAAAAAAAAATGTTTTAAAAAGGATAGTTCATAAAATTTAGGTGTTTAATGATTAATAGAGTATTTCAACTCTAAATAGTACACCGTTGAATACATTCAGCACTATATGTCATTATTGGATTAGAAACAAACATGTTAAATGTTAAATAATTTCTTATTCAACGCTTAATCATTTAGTTAAGAAGTAATCAAATACATCTTAATTAAAATTTTAGGGGAGTGATCATCACACACCACTTTTTGATCCATGTACATCTAATTACCTATTATACCTTTAATTATGGTTAGAATAAAAATATAAGTTCAACTCCCTAAATTAATACAGAGCTAAAACTGTAAGTTTATGGAACAAAAGTGTAAGTGGCTCAAAAAGTGGTGTGTGTAGATCACTCCCCTAGTAACATTCGATTATTGATTCGATTGATATTTAGATAAGTTAACTAAAACATTTAAGATAAACCAGTAAAACACTAATTTGCTACAGTATTTTTGAATTGCTACAGTACCCGAAAAGCTACAGTGTTTTCGAAAATCACTATTTGCTACAGTAACTTTGCTATAGTAAAACACTATTTCAAAATAGAAAATGTATATATGTATATGTATATACTACGAGACGATGATTTATAGAAGTAAATGAACAAAACACTCGAAAGTTTAAGATACACTTTGAGTGATATAGTTTATTGATAATTTAAGACTATATTTTAACAAAGGTACGAGTCAGTTTTCTCAGCGTACGAATGGACATTCGAAAAACTGGAACCGGGACATAAGTCGAGTGATGACGTACGACTTATCGGAACAAAAATTGCAGGTTAACTATGCATGGGAATTTAATATAATATATAAATAATTATATAAATTAAATATATTATATATATTATATAATAATATGTCGACAAGGTACACGTTAAACAAATGTGAGCTGTAAAACATCCCCATGCGATCGCATGGGAAAAGGCCTTGGGAGCCATGCGATCGCATGGCAGACCTGGCCTGACCACATCTATAAATTTGATCGAATTCTGTTTTGTAAAACACATATCTCTCTCAATCTATATTACTTCCTCTGTATTTATTTTATTTATATTATTATTATTATTATTATTATTATTATTATTATTATTATTATTATTATTATTATTATTATAAATCTTATTATTATTAGTAGTATTATACATAAAATACTACGACGAGGCCATGAGTGAGTCACTTTTGAAATGGGTTTTCGAGCGGGATAGAGCTAAGGAAATTATGGGTTATAGGTATGGAGGTTATGGGTATTACTTAGGGGTTATGACCATGAGTCAAAGGTCAAACCTAGTGTTTATCATCTCTGTTGCGTCTACGTACTTTCCTACAATTTTGAATCACAATATTGATACGTGAGCATTCATATCTTATCTTTTATATATTACTTGTGTATCCATGTCTAGTGCTCGAGTATATATATTTATGCATGCTTGTATGCTAAATTTCGTCGTTAAACAGTTTATGATGAATCACGAATTAAATACATATATTACTGATAACAGGCATACGATATGCATGTTTTTGGAAAGCTGGCGAAAAATCAATAACTTTTCATTTAGAAATCGCGTAATTTCGATGAACGAATTAAAAGATATGGTCAATTGAATTATGATTGACGTTAATTGAAATTGCTTTTGAATCTGCAATTAATATTTAAACAACTTGTTTGTAAGATTGATAAATTAGATTTTTGAATATTACCAGCCGGGTAAATAAATCCTTATATAAGGCACGTCTCGTTTTGTTGAACAATTGTCAAAATTGACTTTTTGAAACGACTTTGGATAACTTTTGTATGTTGATCTCGAGCATTAGGATTGTGATACACTATGACCTGACCTAGCTTGATAGACAATTATTGACCAACATAGGTTCTCTAGGTTGAGATCTACGGTTATTTGGTATTCCAAGTTTCGGTCACATTTCGGTGAACGACTTTATGTACTGCTAAGGTGAGTTTCATTTGCTCCCTTTTTAATTGCTTTTGCAATAAATATTTTTGGGCTGAGAATACATGCACTTTATTTTAAACGCAATGGATACAAGTACATACTAAATTTTACACTGAGTTTGAACCGAAAATCCCTTAGCTTTGGTAACTAGTAACTGCCAGTTATAAGAACTGTGCGCGAGTAGTAGTATATGGATCCATAGGGCTTGATATCCCCGTCCGAGTTAGAGCACTAGCCTTTTAACGGACGTATGCTATTTGAGAAGCGTACACGTTGGTTTGCGTGTATTATTAAGATGATTATACAAAGGGTATAAATTATATATACGTTAAGTTTAGTTACCAGGGTGCTCAATTTCGTAGAATATTTTGATAAACGTTTCTGGATGAAACAACTGAAATCTTGTGATCCACCTTTATGTACAGATTATGCAAAACATTAATACTATGAACTCACCAACCTTTGTGTTGACACTTGTTAGCATGTTTATTCTCAGGTTCCCTAGAAGTCTTTCGGTGTTTGCTTATATGTTAGACAAGTTATGTGCATGTAGTGTTACATGGCATATTTTTCAAGGAAACGTTGCATTCACCAAATCATCACCATGTATCTTATTTTGACTGCATTGTCAACGGAAGTACTAATGTAAACTATTATATTACGGTGATTGTCTATATGTAGAAATCATCAGATGTCGAAAACCTTTGATTTAAATATTCATTTATGGTGTGCCTTTTCAAAAGAATGCAATATTTACAAAACGTATCATATAGATATCAAATACCTCGCAATGAAATCAATGAATGACGTGTTCGTCCATATGAATTTTGAGCGATCGTCACACTAATCTTCTATATATATATATATATATATATATATATATATATATATATATATATATATATATATATATATATATATATATATATATATATAAATAGTAATTGAGTCCTAGAATCATAAGTATGGTGTATTAAATAAGGTTAACTCAATAATATTTACCCATATAATTTAATAGACGAGCAAAAAGGGTTAAAAGTTACTATGGTAAAAATATATAGAAAAATAAACACCATATTAAATAAAAATGTCATAAATAAATTTGAAGTAATTAATAATTAATAAATATATAAGCCTTTCATCTTCTAAGTAACGTAAGTTATTTTTTTAACCTATAAATATGTCATCTTCATTCTATTTTTCCATATCAATCATACAAAAGAGCATACCATATTACGAATGCTGTATTCTCGATTTTTTTAAGATGGAAAAAGAAGAAATAACATATAGATTATTATAGTATATATATATATATATATATATATATATATATGTATTATTATTATTATTATTATTATTAAACATAATATATGTTTGTTTGTCTTTGTAGGTATGGAAGAAACACCAATTTCAAAATATTGTAAACCGCGTACAAGGCAAGGAGAAACGTGGTTGACTCTATGTTGGATTTATTCGTCCGAAGATCTCTTTTTAATGTTAATGTTATGATTATAATATTGTATATTAATAATTAAGATTATGATTACTATTATGATTATAATTTCATAAGTAGAATTATGAATATGATTACGATTATTATTTTTATTATTATTACATATTAGTTATAATTCATATAACTATAAGATTATTATACGTGTAACGTTTTTTATATATGTAAATATATAGATAATGTTTATTTAATTAAATTATATTAATAATTATATATATATATATATATATATATATATATATATATATATATATTATAGGTGAAACTATTGTTATTATTTATATCATAGTTTAATTTTAAATTTATGACAAAATTATGATAAAGAAAATGAAAAGATTGAAACTAATCATATAATTTATGACCCATAAATTTTACAAATTATGAATGAATATTTATAACTAAACTTAAAACTAAGAAAAATAAAAAGATAACAGTTATTGAAAAGTTTATAAGATTTACTACTCTTTGTGGTGTTATATTTATCTTTATTATAATAGTTAATAAATAATTGTTAGTTTCATATCAGTTGTTATTCAATGTTATGAACATCTAATTTTATTCTATTCACGAGTTTTATATTGTGTGGTGTAGTAATACGTAACGGTTCATGTTTATATTTATAAGTTTTTTTTTATGTAGTCCATTTGTTTATGCATCTACTTATTGTCACAAATGAAGTCTTAAAGAGAGACATTCAAAATTTTAATGGTAAATTGTAAAGGTAATATATGTTTTAATATTATGAATCGTACTACAATATTTAAGTCTTATAATGTATTTTGACATCATTTGTTAACTCATTTGACCACCTTTAGTAAACTTTTGTTTATATATAGTTTCATGGTTAGTACATATGACCCGAATGTGCAGATTTTCATAGTGACAAACAAAAGATATGCACAAAATTCTACTTTACCACTTGCATAATGGACCAACATCAACTTTCACTTCAAGGTTAATATGTTTTCAACCAACTACCTCCATGACTAACCATTCGGAAAACGAATTCAAAAATAGTGAAATTTGAGACAAGTGATGCAACGCATGGGCATTGCCTCCTAGTTTTGATGGTAAACAAGTTATCGCCCTCATTTAATTAATTGTTATTGATACATCCACTCATGTTTGTACTACATCCACCATTCATCATGCATTAAGTACTTGTATCGTACAAGTAGTTAATGGATTATTAATGGTGAATGTAGTAAAAACATTTAAGTACTTCATTTAATTAATTGATAGTTAATACTCCTTATCACTTACTTTAATCAAAGCACCTATTATTGTCATAGGTGGAATTTATCAAATGGTGGAATTTCAACCCATCTCAAAATCTTGCATTCTCGGATTTGTGTCTTGGAAAATCGCCAAGCTCCATGTCTACTATCGGGTCAAAAATTTGGCAATCCGTTGAGTGGGTTTGTTCATACTACATTTGGAAGAATCGTAATTCGGTGGTATTTCAAAACAAAGGTTGGATATCTCCGGTCGCTATTAGCGAAATTCAAGTGAAGTCATTTGAGTTGGTTTCGAATCGTATCAAAGACAAGACAATCGATTGGCATAATTGGCTTACAAACCCATCTTTGTACTTAGTATAATTAGCTCGTGTTGGGTGCTTTCTCCTCGCTCATGTATTTTTTCCTTTGTTTTCTTTCGTTGTATCGGTTATAGCTTAGTCGTAAGCTTTTCCGTTTGTATGTTCTCAATTTGAGTAATAAAAGTATCGCTTGACTTAAAAAAAAAAAAAAAAAAAAAAATTGTCATAGGTATTAATTTTTATCTTCATTTAAGTACTTCATTAAATATAAACAACTAAACTTAGATATATGTAGATGATATTTTGTATGCTATTTAAAATTGACACCCCGTGAATGCATGTTAAAAAAGTAACGTAATTTACGTAAACGACAACTTCTCAACACCTTACACAACAAAATTCCATTCACAATGTATTCCACTTTCTACCCCCTTTCTTTTATTTATATACAGCCACCACAATCCACTACCATAGTCCACCATCAAAATGGCCAATCGTTACCCACTCATAGTTATATATTTTATCATCATACTATCAAATATCGCACCTTCACAAGAACACAAATTCGCAACCACACCACCTTTACCCGTGTCACCTCTCCCATCATACTCGCAACTAAAATGGCAACAAAGAGAGATCATTTTTTTCCATCATTTTGGTGTCAATACATTTACTGACTCCGAATGGGGCACAGGAAAAGAAAATCAAAAAATATTTAACCCAAAAGGCCTTAATACGGCCCAATGGATTGATGTGGCAGTCCAAACTGGTGTTTCGCTTTCTATCCTAACAGCGAAACACCATGATGGGTTCTGCCTTTGGCCTTCTAAATACACGGACCATTCGGTCATTGGGAGCCCGTTGCAAAACGGGCATGGGGATGTAGTAAAAGAATTTACTAAATCGGCAAGTAATCGAGGAGTGGATGTTGGATTGTATTTGTCTCCATGGGATAGGCATGATTATCGATACGGCAAAAATATAGCTTACAATGAATATTACATGGGCCAGTTACAAGAACTACTCAACAAGTAAGTTTTCAATATTATTGTTGTCATTTATTCTAATTGTATACTCCATTAATCCTTTTTTAATTGCTTACCTTTCCATTTTCTTATATCTCGCTATGCTAAAATAACTAATAAAACTCTTTACCAAATCTATTGCTATTTTTTTTTTTTTAATCATTTAGTTATTCATAACTTTCAAACAAGCTTAATTTAAATATGTGAAGAAATGACAATTCATCGATCAATCATTGATTGAATTTATCATTGTGATTTAATTTGTATTAGTGGGTATGGTTTGATTTGATTTGTCATTGTGATTATTAAAATGTGGGGGCATTTTTGGTGTGTAGTTACGGAAATGTTAAAGAGATATGGTTTGATGGGGCAAAAGGTTCAAATGCGCCAAACATGAGTTACCATTTTAATGATTGGTTTGCAATGGTCAAGGAATTACAAAGTACTATCAATATATTTTCGGATGCGGGTCCGGGTGTTCGGTGGGTCGGAAATGAAAATGGGTTCGCGGGAACTACGTCTTGGTCCATCATCAATGGGTCATCTCTATCAATCGGTAATGGTAGCATCGTGGAGTAAGTATATACAGTCTATTTTTATTTCTTACAAAATTGTACTTAAATCAAATTCATTCATAAGTTCATATCATACTACGTATGATAATGTAACAAGCAATAACATGACATGTCGTACAAATATTATATATGATAAAGTTTTAAGAATTATAATAATAATTATTATTAATTAATACTTATTAACTATTAATCTCTAATTAGTAAGTAATAAATAATCATTTAGTATTAATAATTAATAATTTAATACTAATAATTAATTTTAAAAGACAAACAAAAAGCAAGAAAGACAACTATTACGTGATTATCGTCTTATTGTTTGTTTTATAAAACATAATGATAATGATTAATCGTTGAATGCTTTATAATCTAAATGTTTTTAATGTTCTGCTTGAACTTGATTCTTAATAACCATAACATGTGTGATAATTATTCTGAACACTCTTAGATATAAATTTATCTATTACGGAGTATCTTTTTACATTAATAAATAAAAAATAATTGCTTTTTATATAATTAAGAATTAAAAGTGATATAAAAAAAAGTGGTGCTTAACGAAGAGATAATATCAAAATTGAAGGGTTTAATACACATTTTTTTTTTTTATTCGACCTCACTTGTCAGATTTTCGGGCCAAGCCCATTACACTATTATATATTCATCCCCTTTTTTGTAATTACTCCGTACTTTTTTGTTTGCTTGGCTCAAAATCTAATTAAGCTACAACGTTCATTAGACAATAATGGCATTAACAAAACAATGTTGATTTGAATGAATTTCTGAGTAATGATTAGTATTGTTGATACACAGCTACCTAAGCACCGGGGATCCGAAAGGGACTGATTGGATACCAGCCGAATGTGACGTCTCAATCCGACCGGGATGGTTTTGGCACAAATCAGAATCTCCTAAAAAATTAAGCGAGTTACTCAACATATATTACAATTCTGTTGGACGTAACTGCGTCTTACTATTAAACGTTCCACCAAACACTACCGGGTTGATCTCAACAAACGACATTCTACGATTAAAAGAGTTCAAATCTGCAATAGACAAAATTTTTATCAAAAATTTAGCCGAGTCATGTTCTATAAAAGCAAGTAGTACAAGGGGAGGCAAAGATAGTGGATTTGGGCCGGAAATGGTGTTAGATAAAGACCATTTATGGACGTATTGGGCTCCAAAAGATAATGGTGAAAAAGACTGTTGGATTGAAATAACCGCAATAGATGAAGAATTGAAATTTAATGTGGTTAGGATT